>NW_027490335.1:300000-544949 GCF_050948175.1 Xylocopa sonorina
TTTTAAGAATCATTTGAACTCTATTGCTTCATTACGTAGATATCTGCAATCGCTATTTCCTTGCAAGGAAGTGTTGCATTTACATTCATTTGAAGTGAATACGAGGAATACATTATACTTCGCAAAGCATATCATATCTTATTATGAAACGTAGAAATAAGATGCGATATCGCGTTTTAAGAAGCATTAGGACTCTATTGCTACGATACGTAGACATCTGCAAACGCTACTTCCTTGCAAGGAAGTGTCGCATTTACATTCATTTGAAGTGAATACGAGGTATACATGACACTTCGCAATGAATATTATATCTTATCATGAAACTCAGAAATGAGATGCGATATCGCGTTTTAAGAAGCGTTAGAACTCTATTGCTACGATACGTAGACATCTGCAAACGCTATTTCCTTGAAAGGAAGTGTCGCATTTACATTCATTTGAAGTAAGTACGAGGTTTACATGACACTTCGCAATGAATGTTATATCTTATCATGAAACATAGAAATAAGATGCGATATCGCGTTTTAAGAAGCATTAGGACTCTATTGCTACGATACGTAGATATCTGCAAACGCTATTTCCTAGCAAGGAATAGTCGCATTTACATTCTTTTGAAGTGAATACTAGGTTTACATGACAATTCTCAATGAATGTTACAACTTATCATGAAACATAGAAATGAGATGCGATATCGCGTTTTAAGAAGAGGTAAAACACCATTGCTATGATACCTAGACATCTGCAAAAGCTATTTCCTAGCAAGGAAGTGTCGCATTTAAATTCTATTGAAGTGTCACGTCCTGAAGTCGCGAAAGCTCTCGTCACGTGGACACTTTTCGTAGTCGTTCCCGAATTCGACGCGAATTGGGCGGAGCTGGGTTCGTCGGCGAACAAGACTCGAATTGCCGTGTGCAAAGACGTGCAACTCACCTTTCGATGCCATAGGCGTCGTGGCTCTCCTCACCCTCGTAGCGTGGGGTGGAGTCCTCCCTCGCGTAAGTGTGGCGTCGCCTCCCCGTTCCGTGTCGGCGAGTATGCGGGTTGCCAGCGTGTAGGGGATCCGGATGCTGGAGGAGATGCGGATGCTGATCTGTGGCCGTCGAGGCATGCGCGCGGCGTCTGAGGGTGGCAGGCGGCACGCCTGACGTCACAAAATGCGACACTTCATTGCTAGGAAGTAGCGTTTGCAGATATCTACGTATCGAAGGAATAGATTTCTAATGCTTCTTAAATCGCGATATCGCATCTCACTTCTATGTTTCATGATAAGATATAATGTTCATTGCGAAGTGTCATGTATACCTCGTATTCACTTCATAAGAATTTAAATGCGGCATTTCCTTGCTAGGAAATAGCGTTTGCAGATGTCTACGTATCGTAGCAATAGAGTTCTGGTGCTTCTTAAATCGCGGTATCGCATCTCATTTCTATGTTTCATGATAAGATTTAATGTTCATTGTGAAGTGTCATGTATACCTCGCATTCACTTCAAAAGAATGTAAATGCGATTCTTCCTTGCTAGGAAATAGCGTTTGCAGATGTCGACGTATCGTAGCAATAGAGTTCTAATGCTTGTTAAAAGTAGATATCGCTTCTCTGTTCTGTGTTTCATCAAAATATATAATAATCATTGCGAAGTGTCATGTATGCCTCGCATACACTTCAAATGAATGTAAATGCGACACTTCCTTGCTAGGAAATAGCGTTTGCAGATGTCTACGTATCGAAGCAGTAGGGTTCTAAT
This sequence comes from Xylocopa sonorina, assembly GCF_050948175.1. Lineage (NCBI taxonomy): Eukaryota > Metazoa > Arthropoda > Insecta > Hymenoptera > Apidae > Xylocopa > Xylocopa sonorina. The sequence goes on from NW_027490335.1 coordinate 301,745, forward strand.
GCTTCTTAAATCGCGACATCACATCTCACTTCTATGCGCTGTGATAAAATGTAATATTCATTGCGAAGTGTCATGTATACCTCGTATTCACTTCAAGGGAATGTAAATGCGAATATTCCTTGCTAGGAAACAGCGTTTGCAGATATCTACGTATCGTAGCAATAGAGTTCTAATGCTGCATATATCGCGATATCACATCTCATATCTATGTTTCGTAATAAGATATAATATTCATTGCGAAGTGTCATGTATACTTCGTATTCACTTCAAAAGTATGTAAATGCGACACTTCCTTGCTCGGAAATAGCGTTTGCAGATGTCTACGTATGGTAGCAACGGAGTTCTGGTGCTTCTTAGAACGCGATATCGCATCTCATTTCTATGTTTCAGGATAAGATATAATGTTCATTGCGAATTGTCATGTACTCCTCGTATTCACTTCAAAAGAATGTAAATGCGACACTTCCATGCTAGGAAATAGCGTTTGCACTTGTCTACGTATCGTATCAATAGAGTTCTAATGCTTCATAAAACGCGATATCGCATCTCATTTCTATGTTTCATGATAAGATATAATATTCTTTGCGAAGTGTCATGTATACCTCGTATTCACGTCAAAATAATGTAAGTGCGACCCTTCTTTGCTAGGAAATAGCGTTTGCAGATGTCTACGTGTCGTAGCAACGGATTTCTAATGCTTCTTAAAACGGGATACCTCATCACATATCTATGTTTCATGATAACATATAATATTCATTGCGATGTGTCATGTATACCTCGTATTCACGTCAAAAGAATGTAAATGCGACACTTCCTTGCTTGGTACTAGCGTTTGCAGATGTCTACGTATCGAAGCAATAGAGTTCTAATGCTTCTTATAACGCGATATCGCATCTCATTTCTGTGTTTCATGATAAGATACAATATTCATTGCGAAGTGTCATGTATACCTCGTACTCATTTCAAAAGAATGTAAATGCGACACTTCCTTGCTAGGAAATAGCGTTTCCAGATGTCTACGTATCGAAACAATAGAGTTATAATGCTTCTTAAAACGACATGTCGCATCTCATTTCTATGTTTCATGATAAGATATAATATTCATTGCGAAGTGTCATGTATTCCTCGTCTACACTTCAAATGAATGTAAATGCGACACTTCCTTGCATGGAAATAGCGTTTGCAGATGTCTACCTATCGCAGCGATAGAATTCTAGTGCTTCTTAAAACGCGATATCGCATCTCATTTCTATGTTTCATGGTGAGATATAATATGATTTGCAAAGTGTTATGTATTCCTCGTCTACACTTCATATGAATCTTAATGCGACACTTCCTTACAAGGAAAGTGCGTTTGCAGATGTCTACGTATCGTAGCAATTGAGTTCTTATGATTCTTAAAACGCGATATCGCATCTCATTTCTATGTTTCATGGTAAGATATAATATGATTTGCGTAGTGTTATGTACTCCTCGTCTACACTTCAAATGAATGTAAATGCGACACTTACTTGAAAGGAAATAGCGTCTGCAGATGTCTAGGTATCGTAGCGATAGAGTTCTAATGCTTCTTAAAACGCAATATCGCATCTCATTTCTATGTTTCATGGTAAGATATAATATGATTTGCGAAGTGTTATGTATTCCTCGTCTACACTTCAAATGAATGTAAATGCGACACTTCTTTGCTAGGAAATAGCGTCTGCAGATGTCTAGGTATCGTAGCAATAGGGTTCTAATGCTTCTTAAAACGCGATATCGCATCTCATTTCTATGTTTCATGGTAAGATATAATATGATTTGCGAAGTGTGATGTATTCCTCGTCTACACTTCAAATGAATGTAAATGCGACACTTCCTCGCTAGGAAATAGCGTTTGCAGATGTCTACGTATCGTAGCAATAGAGTTCTTATGATTCTTAAAACGCGATATCGCATCTCATTTCTATGGTTCATGGTAAGATATAATATGATTTGCGAAGTGTTATGTATTCCTCGTCTACACTTCAAATGAATGTAAATGCGACACTTCCTTGCTAGGAAATAGCGTCTGCAGATGTCTAGGTATCGTAGCAATAGATTTCTAATGCTTCTTAAAACGCGATATCGCATCTCATTTCTATGTTTCATGGTAAGATATTATATGATTTGCGAAGTGTTATGTATTCCTCGTCTACACTTCAAATGAATGTAAATGCGACACTTCCTTGCAAAGAAATAGCGTTTGCAGATGTCTACGTATCGTAGCAATAGATTTCTAATGCTTCGTAAAACGCGATATCGCATCTCATTTCTATGTTTCATGGTAAGATATTATATGATTTGCGAAGTGTTATGTATTCCTCGTCTACACTTCAAATGAATGTAAATGCGACACTTCCTTGCAAGGAAATAGAGTTTGCAGATGTCTACGTATCGTAGCAATGGAGTTCTTATGATTCTTAAAACGCGATATCGCTTCTCATTTCTATGTTTCATGGTAAGATATAATATGATTTGCGAAGTGTCGTGTATTCCGCGTATACACTTCAAATGAATGTAAATGCGACACTTCTTTGCTAGGAAGTAGCGTCTTCAGATGTCTAGGTATCGTAGCAATAGAGTTCTAATGCATCTTAAAACGCGATATCGCATCTCATTTCTAAGTTTCATGGTAAGATATAATATGATTTGCGAAGTGTGATGTATTCCTCGTCTACACTTCAAATGAATGTAAATGCGACACTTCCTCGCTAGGAAATAGCGTCTGCAGATGTCTAGGTATCGTAGCGATAGAGTTCTAATGCTTCTAAAAACGCAATATCGCATCTCATTTCTATGTTTCATGGTAAGATATAATATGATTTGCGAAGTGTTATGTATTCCTCGTCTACACTTCAAATGAATGTAAATGCGACACTTCCTTGCAAGGAAATAGCGTCTGCAGATGTCTAGGTATCGTAGCGACAGAGTTCTAATGCTTCTCAAAACGCAATATCGCATCTCATTTCTATGTTTCATGGTAAGATATAATATGATTTGCGAAGTGTTATGTATTCCTCGTCTACACTTCAAATGAATGTAAATGCGACACTTCCTTGCATGGAAATAGCGTTTGCAGATGTCTACCTATCGCAGCGATAGAATTCTAGTGCTTCTTAAAACGCGATATCGCATCTCATTTTTATGTTTCATGGTAAGATATAATATGATTTGCAAAGTGTTATGTATTCCTCGTCTACACTTCATATGAATGTTAATGCGACACTTCCTTACAAGGAAAGTGCGTTTGCAGATGTCTACGTATCGTAGCAATTGAGTTCTTATGATTCATAAAACGCGATATCGCATCTCATTTCTATGTTTCATGGTAAGATATAATATGATTTGCGTAGTGTTATGTACTCCTCGTCTACACTTCAAATGAATGTAAATGCGACACTTCCTTGAAAGGAAATAGCGTCTGCAGATGTCTAGGTATCGTAGCGATAGAGTTCTAATGCTTCTTAAAACGCAATATCGCATCTCATTTCTATGTTTCATGGTAAGATATAATATGATTTGCGAAGTGTTATGTATTCCTCGTCTACACTTCAAATGAATGTAAATGCGACACTTCTTTGCTAGGAAATAGCGTCTGCAGATGTCTAGGTATCGTAGCAATAGGGTTCTAATGCTTCTTAGAACGCGATATCGCATCTCATTTCTATGTTTCATGGCAAGATATAATATGATTTGCGAAGTGTGATGTATTCCTCGTCTACACTTCAAATGAATGTAAATGCGACACTTCCTCGCTAGGAAATAGCGTTTGCAGATGTCTACGTATCGTAGCAATAGAGTTCTTATGATTCTTAAAACGCGATATCGCATCTCATTTCTATGGTTCATGGTAAGATATAATATGATTTGCGAAGTGTTATGTATTCCTCGTCTACACTTCAAATGAATGTAAATGCGACACTTCCTTGCTAGGAAATAGCGTCTGCAGATGTCTAGGTATCGTAGCAATAGATTTCTAATGCTCCTTAAAACGCGATATCGCATCTCATTTCTATGTTTCATGGTAAGATATTATATGATTTGCGAAGTGTTATGTATTCCTCGTCTACACTTCAAATGAATGTAAATGCGACACTTCCTTGCAAAGAAATAGCGTTTGCAGATGTCTACGTATCGTAGCAATAGATTTCTAATGCTTCGTAAAACGCGATATCGCATCTCATTTCTATGTTTCATGGTAAGATATTATATGATTTGCGAAGTGTGATGTATTCCTCGTCTACACTTCAAATGAATGTAAATGCGACACTTCCTTGCAAGGAAATAGAGTTTGCAGATGTCTACGTATCGTAGCAATGGAGTTCTTATGATTCTTAAAACGCGATATCGCTTCTCATTTCTATGTTTCATGGTAAGATATAATATGATTTGCGAAGTGTCGTGTATTCCGCGTATACACTTCAAATGAATGTAAATGCGACACTTCTTTGCTAGGAAGTAGCGTCTTCAGATGTCTAGGTATCGTAGCAATGGAGTTCTTATGATTCTTAAAACGCGATATCGCTTCTCATTTCTATGTTTCATGGTAAGATATAATATGATTTGCGAAGTGTCGTGTATTCCGCGTATACACTTCAAATGAATGTAAATGCGACACTTCTTTGCTAGGAAATAGCGTCTGCAGATGTCTAGGTATCGTAGCAATAGAGTTCTAATGCTTCTTAAAACGCGATATCGCATCTCATTTCTATGTTTCATGGTAAGATATAATATGATTTGCGAAGTGTTATGTATTCCTCGTCTACACTTCAAATGAATGTAAATGCGACACTTCCTCGCTAGGAAATAGCGTTTGCAGATGTCTAGGTATCGTAGCGACAGAGTTCTAATGATTCTTAAAACGCGATATCGCATCTCATTTCTATGATTCATGGTAAGATATAATATGATTTGCGAAGTGTTATGTATTCCTCGTCTACACTTCAAATGAATGTAAATGCGACACTTCCTTACTAGGAAATAGCGTCTGCAGATGTCTAGGTATCGTAGCGATAGATTTCTAATGCTTCTTAAAACGCGATATCGCATCTCATTTCTATGTTTCATGGTGAGATATAATATGATTTGCGAAGTGTTACGTATTCCTCGCCTACACTACAAGTGAATGTGAATGCGATACTTCCTCGCTAGGAAATAGCGTTTGCAGATGTCTACGTATCGTAGCAATGGAGTTCTTATGATTCTTAAAACGCGATATCGCTTCTCATTTCTATGTTTCATGGTAAGATATAATATGATTTGCGAAGTGTCGTGTATTCCGCGTATACACTTCAAATGAATGTAAATGCGACACTTCCTTGCTAGGAAATAGCGTTTGCAGATGTCTAGGTATCGTAGCAATAGTGTTCTAATGCTTCTTAAAACGCGATATCGCTTCTCATTTCTATGTTTCATGGTAAGATATAATATGATTTGCGAAGTGTCATGTATTTCTCGTCTACACTTCAAATGAATGTAAATGCGACACTTCCTTGCTAGGAAATAGCGTCTGCAGATGTCTAGGTATCGTAGCAATAGAGTTCTAATGCTTCTTAAAACGAGATATTGCATCTCATATCTATGTTTCATGATAAGATATAATATTCATTGCGAAGTGTTATGCATTCCTCGTCTACGATTCAAATGAATGTAAATGCGACACTTCCTTGCAAGGAAATAGCGTTTGCAGATGTCTACCTATCGTAGCAATAGAGTTCTAATGCTTCTTAAAACGCGATATCGCATCTCATTTCTATGTTTCATGGTAAGATATAATATGATTTGCGAAGTGTTATGTATTCCTCGTCTTCACTTCAAATGAATTGTGAATGCGACACTTCCTCGCTTGGAAATAGCGTTTGCAGATGTCTACGTATCGTAGCAATAGATTTCTAATGCTTCTTAAAACGACATATCGCATCTCATTTCTATGTTTCATGGTAAGATATAATATGATTTGCGAAGTGTCATGTATTCCTCGTCTACACTTCAAATGAATGTAAATGCCACACTTCCTTTCAAGGAAATAGCGTTTGCAGATGTCTACGTATCGTAGCAATAGAGTTCTTATGATTCTTAAAACGCGATATCGCATCGCATTTCTATGTTTCATGGTAAGATATAATATGATTTGCGAAGTGTCATGTATTCCTCGTCTACACTTCAAATGAATGTAAATGCGACACTTCCTTGCTAGGAAATAGCGTCTGCAGATGTCTAGGTATCGTAGCAATAGAGTTCTATTGCTCCTTATAACTCGATATCGCATCTCATTTCTATGTTTCATGGTAAGGTATAATATGATTTGCGAAGTGTCATGTATTCCTCGTCTACACTTCAAATGAATGTAAATGCGACACTTCCTTGCTAGGAAATAGCGTCTGCAGATGTCTAGGTATCGTAGCAATAGTGTTCTAATGCTTCTTAAAACGCGATATCGCATATCATTTCTATGTTTCATGGTAAGATATAACATGATTTGCGAAGTGTTATGTATTCCTCGTCTACACTTCAAATGAAAGTGAATGCGATATTTCCTCGCTAGGAAATAGCGTTTGCAGATGTCTACGTATCGTAGCAATAGCTTTCTAATGCTTCTTAAAACGCGATATCGCATCTCATTTCTATGTTTCATGGTAAGATATAATATGATTTGCGAAGTGTCACGTATTTCTCGTCTACACTTCAAATGAATGTAAATGCGACACTTCCTTGCTAGGAAACAGCGTCTGCAGATGTCCAGGTATCGTAGCAATAGAGATCTAATGCTTCTTAAAACGAGATATTGCATCTCATATCTATGTTTCATGATAAGATATAATATTCATAGCGAAGTGTCTTGTATTCCTCGTCTACACTTCAAATGAATGTAAATGCGACACTTCCTTGCAAGGAAATAGCGTTTGCAGATGTCTACCTATCGTAGCAATAGAGTTCTAATGCTTCTTAAAACGCCATATCGAATCTCATTTCTATGTTTCATGGTAAGATATAATATGATTTGCGAAGTGTCATGTATTCCTCGTCTACACTTCAAATGAATGTAAATGCCACACTTCCTTTCAAGGAAATAGCGTTTGCAGATGTCTACGTATCGTAGCAATAGAGTTCTTATGATTCTTAAAACGCGATATCGCATCTAATTTGTCTGTTTCATGGTAAGATATAATATGATTTGCGAAGTGTCATGTATTCCTCGTCTACACTTCAAATGAATGTAAATGCGACACTTCCTTGCTAGGAAATAGCGTCTGCAGATGTCTAGGTATCGTAGCAATAGAGTTCTATTGCTTCTTATAACGCGATATCGCATCTCATTTCTATGTTTCATGGTAAGATATAATATGATTTGCGAAGTGTCATGTATTCCTCGTCTACACTTCAAATGAATGTAAATGCGACACTTCCTTGCTAGGAAATAGCGTCTGCAGATGTCTAGGTATCGTAGCAATAGTGTTCTAATGCTTCTTAAAACGCGATATCGCATCTCATTTCTATGTTTCATGGTAAGATATAACATGATTTGCGAAGTGTTATGTATTCCTCGTCTACACTTCAAATGAAAGTGAATGCGATACTTCCTCGCTAGGAAATAGAGTTTGCAGATGTCTACGTATCGAAGCAATAGAGTTCAAATGCTTCTTAAAACGAGATATTGCATCACATATCTATGTTTCATGACAAGATATAATATTCTTTGCGAAGTGTTATGCATTCCTCGTCTACGATTCAAATGAATGTAAATGCGACACTTCCTTGCAAGGAAATAGGGTTTGCAGATGTCTACGTATCGTAGCAATAGAGTTCTTATGATTCTTAAAACGCGATATCGCATCTCATTTCTATGTTTCATGGTAAGATATAACATGATTTGCGAAGTGTTATGCATTCCTCGTCTACACTTCAAATGAAAGTGAATGCGATACTTCCTCGCTAGGAAATAGCGTTTGCAGATGTCTACGTATCGTAGCAATAGCTTTCTAATGCTTCTTAAAACGCGATATCGCATCTCATTTCTATGTTTCATGGTAAGATATAATATGATTTGCGAAGTGTCATGTATTCCTCGTCTACACTTCAAATTAATGTAAATGCGACACTTCCTTGCAAGGAAATAGCGTTTGCAGATGTCTACGTATCGAAGCAATAGAGTTCAAATGCTTCTTAAAACGAGATATTGCATCACATATCTATGTTTCATGACAAGGTATAATATTCATTGCGAAGTGTTATGTATTCCTCGTCTACACTTCAAATGAAAGTGAATGCGATACTTCCTCGCTAGGAAATAGCGTTTGCAGATGTCTACGTATCGTAGCAATAGCTTTCTAATGCTTCTTAAAACGCGATATCGCATCTCATTTCTATGTTTCATGGTAAGATATAATATGATTTGCGAAGTGTCATGTATTCCTCGTCTACACTTCAAATGAATGTAAATGCGACTCTTCCTTGCAAGGAAATAGCGTTTGCAGATGTCTACCTATCGTAGCAATAGAGTTCTAATGCTTCTTAAAACGCGATATCACATCTCATTTCTATGTTTCATGGTAAGATATAATATGATTTGCCAAGTGTCATGTATTCCTCGTCTACACGTCAAATGAATGTAAATGCGACACTTCCTTGCTCGGAAATAGCGTCTGCAGATGTCTAGGTATCGTAGCAATAGTGTTCTAATGCTTCTTAAAACGCGATATCGCATCTCATTTCTATGTTTCATGGTAAGATATTATATGATTTGCGAAGTGTTATGTATTCCTCGTCTACACTTCAAATGAATGTAAATGCGACACTTCCTTGCAAGGAAATAGAGTTTGCAGATGTCTACGTATCGTAGCAATGGAGTTCTTATGATTCTTAAAACGCGATATCGCTTCTCATTTCTATGTTTCATGGTAAGATATAATATGATTTGCGAAGTGTCGTGTATTCCGCGTATACACTTCAAATGAATGTAAATGCGACACTTCTTTGCTAGGAAGTAGCGTCTTCAGATGTCTAGGTATCGTAGCAATAGAGTTCTAATGCATCTTAAAACGCGATATCGCATCTCATTTCTAAGTTTCATGGTAAGATATAATATGATTTGCGAAGTGTGATGTATTCCTCGTCTACACTTCAAATGAATGTAAATGCGACACTTCCTCGCTAGGAAATAGCGTCTGCAGATGTCTAGGTATCGTAGCGATAGAGTTCTAATGCTTCTTAAAACGCAATATCGCATCTCATTTCTATGTTTCATGGTAAGATATAATATGATTTGCGAAGTGTTATGTATTCCTCGTCTACACTTCAAATGAATGTAAATGCGACACTTCCTTGCAAGGAAATAGCGTCTGCAGATGTCTAGGTATCGTAGCGACAGAGTTCTAATGCTTCTCAAAACGCAATATCGCATCTCATTTCTATGTTTCATGGTAAGATATAATATGATTTGCGAAGTGTTATGTATTCCTCGTCTACACTTCAAATGAATGTAAATGCGACACTTCCTTGCATGGAAATAGCGTTTGCAGATGTCTACCTATCGCAGCGATAGAATTCTAGTGCTTCTTAAAACGCGATATCGCATCTCATTTTTATGTTTCATGGTAAGATATAATATGATTTGCAAAGTGTTATGTATTCCTCGTCTACACTTCAAATGAATGTAAATGCGACACTTCCTTGCTAGGAAATAGCGTCTGCAGATGTCTAGGTATCGTAGCAATAGATTTCTAATGCTTCTTAAAACGCGATATCGCATCTCATTTCTATGTTTCATGGTAAGATATTATATGATTTGCGAAGTGTTATGTATTCCTCGTCTACACTTCAAATGAATGTAAATGCGACACTTCCTTGCAAAGAAATAGCGTTTGCAGATGTCTACGTATCGTAGCAATAGATTTCTAATGCTTCGTAAAACGCGATATCGCATCTCATTTCTATGTGTCATGGTAAGATATTATATGATTTGCGAAGTGTGATGTATTCCTCGTCTACACTTCAAATGAATGTAAATGCGACACTTCCTTGCAAGGAAATAGAGTTTGCAGATGTCTACGTATCGTAGCAATGGAGTTCTTATGATTCTTAAACCCGATATCGCTTCTCATTTCTATGTTTCATGGTAAGATATAATATGATTTGCGAAGTGTCGTGTATTCCGCGTATACACTTCAAATGAATGTAAATGCGACACTTCTTTGCTAGGAAATAGCGTCTGCAGATGTCTAGGTATCGTAGCAATAGAGTTCTAATGCTTCTTAAAACGCGATATCGCATCTCATTTCTATGTTTCATGGTAAGATATAATATGATTTGCGAAGTGTTATGTATTCCTCGTCTACACTTCAAATGAATGTAAATGCGACACTTCCTCGCTAGGAAATAGCGTTTGCAGATGTCTAGGTATCGTAGCGACAGAGTTCTAATGATTCTTAAAACGCGATATCGCATCTCATTTCTATGATTCATGGTAAGATATAATATGATTTGCGAAGTGTTATGTATTCCTCGTCTACACTTCAAATGAATGTAAATGCGACACTTCCTTGCTAGGAAATAGCGTCTGCAGATGTCTAGGTATCGTAGCAATAGAGTTCTAATGCTTCTTAAAACGAGATATTGCATCTCATATCTATGTTTCATGATAAGATATAATATTCATTGCGAAGTGTTATGCATTCCTCGTCTACGATTCAAATGAATGTAAATGCGACACTTCCTTGCAAGGAAATAGCGTTTGCAGATGTCTACCTATCGTAGCAATAGAGTTCTAATGCTTCTTAAAGCGCGATATCGCACCTCATTTCTATGTTTCATGGTAAGATATAATATGATTTGCGAAGTGTTATGTATTCCTCGTCTTCACTTCAAATGAATTGTGAATGCGACACTTCCTCGCTTGGAAATAGCGTTTGCAGATGTCTACGTATCGTAGCAATAGATTTCTAATGCTTCTTAAAACGACATATCGCATCTCATTTCTATGTTTCATGGTAAGATATAATATGATTTGCGAAGTGTCATGTATTCCTCGTCTACACTTCAAATGAATGTAAATGCCACACTTCCTTTCAAGGAAATAGCGTTTGCAGATGTCTACGTATCGTAGCAATAGAGTTCTTATGATTCTTAAAACGCGATATCGCATCGTATTTCTATGTTTCATGGTAAGATATAATATGATTTGCGAAGTGTCATGTATTCCTCGTCTACACTTCAAATGAATGTAAATGCGACACTTCCTTGCTAGGAAATAGCGTCTGCAGATGTCTAGGTATCGTAGCAATAGAGTTCTATTGCTCCTTATAACGCGATATCGCATCTCATTTCTATGTTTCATGGTAAGGTATAATATGATTTGCGAAGTGTCATGTATTCCTCGTCTACACTTCAAATGAATGTAAATGCGACACTTCCTTGCTAGGAAATAGCGTCTGCAGATGTCTAGGTATCGTAGCAATAGTGTTCTAATGCTTCTTAAAACGCGATATCGCATATCATTTCTATGTTTCATGGTAAGATATAACATGATTTGCGAAGTGTTATGTATTCCTCGTCTACACTTCAAATGAAAGTGAATGCGATATTTCCTCGCTAGGAAATAGCGTTTGCAGATGTCTACGTATCGTAGCAATAGCTTTCTAATGCTTCTTAAAACGCGATATCGCATCTCATTTCTATGTTTCATGGTAAGATATAATATGATTTGCGAAGTGTCATGTATTCCTCGTCTACACTTCAAATGAATGTAAATGCCACACTTCCTTTCAAGGAAATAGCGTTTGCAGATGTCTACGTATCGTAGCAATAGAGTTCTTATGATTCTTAAAACGCGATATCGCATCGTATTTCTATGTTTCATGGTAAGATATAATATGATTTGCGAAGTGTCATGTATTCCTCGTCTACACTTCAAATGAATGTAAATGCGACACTTCCTTGCTAGGAAATAGCGTCTGCAGATGTCTAGGTATCGTAGCAATAGAGTTCTATTGCTCCTTATAACGCGATATCGCATCTCATTTCTATGTTTCATGGTAAGGTATAATATGATTTGCGAAGTGTCATGTATTCCTCGTCTACACTTCAAATGAATGTAAATGCGACACTTCCTTGCTAGGAAATAGCGTCTGCAGATGTCTAGGTATCGTAGCAATAGTGTTCTAATGCTTCTTAAAACGCGATATCGCATATCATTTCTATGTTTCATGGTAAGATATAACATGATTTGCGAAGTGTTATGTATTCCTCGTCTACACTTCAAATGAAAGTGAATGCGATATTTCCTCGCTAGGAAATAGCGTTTGCAGATGTCTACGTATCGTAGCAATAGCTTTCTAATGCTTCTTAAAACGCGATATCGCATCTCATTTCTATGTTTCATGGTAAGATATAATATGATTTGCGAAGTGTCATGTATTTCTCGTCTACACTTCAAATGAATGTAAATGCGACACTTCCTTGCTAGGAAACAGCGTCTGCAGATGTCTAGGTATCGTAGCAATAGAGATCTAATGCTTCTTAAAACGAGATATTGCATCTCATATCTATGTTTCATGATAAGATATAATATTCATAGCGAAGTGTCTTGTATTCCTCGTCTACACTTCAAATGAATGTAAATGCGACACTTCCTTGCAAGGAAATAGCGTTTGCAGATGTCTACCTATCGTAGCAATAGAGTTCTAATGCTTCTTAAAACGCCATATCGAATCTCATTTCTATGTTTCATGGTAAGATATAATATGATTTGCGAAGTGTCATGTATTCCTCGTCTACACTTCAAATGAATGTAAATGCCACACTTCCTTTCAAGGAAATAGCGTTTGCAGATGTCTACGTATCGTAGCAATAGAGTTCTTATGATTCTTAAAACGCGATATCGCATCTCATTTCTCTGTTTCATGGTAAGATATAATATGATTTGCGAAGTGTCATGTATTCCTCGTCTACACTTCAAATGAATGTAAATGCGACACTTCCTTGCTAGGAAATAGCGTCTGCAGATGTCTCGGTATCGTAGGAATAGAGTTCTATTGCTTCTTATAACGCGATATCTCATCTCATTTCTATGTTTCATGGTAAGATATAATATGATTTGCGAAGTGTCATGTATTCCTCGTCTACACTTCAAATGAATGTAAATGCGACACTTCCTTGCTAGGAAATAGCGTCTGCAGATGTCTAGGTATCGTAGCAATAGTGTTCTAATGCTTCTTAAAACGCGATATCGCATCTCATTTCTATGTTTCATGGTAAGATATAACATGATTTGCGAAGTGTTATGTATTCCTCGTCTACACTTCAAATGAAAGTGAATGCGATACTTCCTCGCTAGGAAATAGAGTTTGCAGATGTCTACGTATCGAAGCAATAGAGTTCAAATGCTTCTTAAAACGAGATATTGCATCACATATCTATGTTTCATGACAAGATATAATATTCATTGCGAAGTGTTATGCATTCCTCGTCTACGATTCAAATGAATGTAAATGCGACACTTCCTTGCAAGGAAATAGGGTTTGCAGATGTCTACGTATCGTAGCAATAGAGTTCTTATGATTCTTAAAACGCGATATCGCATCTCATTTCTATGTTTCATGGTAAGATATAACATGATTTGCGAAGTGTTATGCATTCCTCGTCTACACTTCAAATGAAAGTGAATGCGATACTTCCTCGCTAGGAAATAGCGTTTGCAGATGTCTACGTACCGTAGCAACAGCTTTCTAATGCTTCTTAAAACGCGATATCGCATCTCATTTCTATGTTTCATGGTAAGATATAATATGATTTGCGAAGTGTCATGTATTTCTCGTCTACACTTCAAATGAATGTAAATGCGACACTTCCTTGCTAGGAAACAGCGTCTGCAGATGTCTAGGTATCGTAGCAATAGAGATCTAATGCTTCTTAAAACGAGATATTGCATCTCATATCTATGTTTCATGATAAGATATAATATTCATAGCGAAGTGTCATGTATTCCTCGTCTACACTTCAAATGAATGTAAATGCGACACTTCCTTGCTAGGAAATAGCGTCTGCAGATGTCTAGGTATCGTAGCAATAGAGTTCTAATGCTTCTTAAAATGCGATATCGCATCTCATTTCTATGTTTCATGGTAAGATATAATATGATTTGCGAAGTGTCATGTATTTCTCGTCTACACTTCAAATGAATGTAAATGCGACACTTCCTTGCTAGGAAATAGCGTCTGCAGATGTCTAGGTATCGTAGCAATAGTGTTCTAATGCTTCTTAAAACGCGATATCGCATCTCATTTCTATGTTTCATGGTAAGATATAACATGATTTGCGAAGTGTTATGTATTCCTCGTCTACACTTCAAATGAAAGTGAATGCGACACTTCCTCGCTAGGAAATAGCGTTTGCAGATGTCTACGTATCGTAGCAATAGCTTTCTAATGCTTCTTAAAACGCGATATCGCATCTCATTTCTATGTTTCATGGTAAGATATAATATGATTTGCGAAGTGTCATGTATTCCTCGTCTACACTTCAAATGAATGTAAATGCGACACTTCCTTGCAAGGAAATAGCGTTTGCAGATGTCTACGTATCGAAGCAATAGAGTTCAAATGCTTCTTAAAACGAGATATTGCATCACATATCTATGTTTCATGACAAGATATAATATTCATTGCGAAGTGTTATGCATTCCTCGTCTACGATTCAAATGAATGTAAATGCGACACTTCCTTGCAAGGAAATAGCGTTTGCAGATGTCTACGTATCGTAGCAATAGAGTTCTTATGATTCTTAAAACGCGATATCGCATCTCATTTCTATGTTTCATGGTAAGGTATAATATGATTTGCGAAGTGTTATGTATTCCTCGTCTACACTTCAAATGAATGTAAATGCGACACATCCTTGCGAGGAAATAGCGTTTGCACATGTCTACCTATCGTAGCAATAGAGTTCATATGATTCTTAAAACGCGATATCGCATCTCATTTCTATGTTTCATGGTAAGATATAATATGATTTGCGAAGTGTCATGTATTCCTCGTCTACACTTCAAATGAATGTAAATGCGACTCTTCCTTGCAAGGAAATAGCGTTTGCAGATGTCTACCTATCGTAGCAATAGAGTTCTAATGCTTCTTAAAACGCGATATCACATCTCATTTCTATGTTTCATGGTAAGATATAATATGATTTGCCAAGTGTCATGTATTCCTCGTCTACACGTCAAATGAATGTAAATGCGACACTTCCTTGCTCGGAAATAGCGTCTGCAGATGTCTAGGTATCGTAGCAATAGTGTTCTAATGCTTCTTAAAACGCGATATCGCATCTCATTTCTATGTTTCATGGTAAGATATAATATGATTTGCGAAGTGTCTTGTATTCCTCGTCTACACTTCAAATGAAAGTAAATGCGACACTTCCTTGCTAGGAAATAGCGTCTGCAGATGTCAAGGTATCGTAGTAATAGTGTTCTAATGCTCCTTAAAACGCGATATCGCATATCATTTCTATGTTTCATGGTAAGATATAATATGATTTGCGAAGTGTCATGTATTCCTCGTCTACACTCCAAATGAATGTAAATGCGACACTTCCTTGCTAGGAAATAGCGTCTGCAGATGTCTAGGTATCGTAGCAATAGAGTTCTAATACTCCTTAAAACGCGATATCGCATCTCATTTCTATGTTTCATGGTAAGATATAATATGATTTGCGAAGTGTCATGTATTCCTCGTCTACACTCCAAATGAATGTAAATGCGACACTTCCTTGCTAGGAAATAGCATCTGCAGATGTCTAGGTATCGTAGCAATAGAGTTCTAATACTCCTTAAAACGCGATATCGCATCTCATTTCTATGTTTCATGGTAAGATATAATATGATTTGCGAAGTGTCATGTATTCCTCGTCTACACTTCAAATGAATGTAAATGCGACACTTCCTTGCAAGGAAATAGCGTTTGCAGATGTCTACGTATCGTAGCAATAGGGTTCTTATGATACTTAAAACTCGATATCGCATCTCATTTCTATGTTTCATGGTAAGATATAATGTGATTTGCGAAGTGTCATGTATTCCTCGTCTACACTTCAAATGAATGTAAATGCGACAATTCCTTGCTAGGAAATAGCGTCTGCAGAAGTATAGGTGTCGTAGCAGTAGAGTTCAAATGCTTCTTAAAACGCGATATCGCATCTCATTTCTATGTTTCATGGTAAGATATAACATGATTTGCGAAGTGTTATGTATTCCTCGTCTACATTTCAAATGAATGTGAATGCGATACTTCCTCGCTAGGGAATAGCGTTTGCAGATGTCTACTTATCGTAGCAATGGATTTCTAATGCTTCTTAAAACGCGATATCGCATCTCATTTCTATGTTTCATGGTAAGGTATAATATGATTTGCGAAGTGTTATGCATTCCTCGTCAGACACTTCAAATGAATGTAAATGCGACTCTTCCTTGCAAGGAAATAGCGTTTGCAGGTGTCTACGTATCGAAGCAATAGAGTTCAAATGCTTCTTAAAACGAGATATTGCATCTCATATCCATGTTTCATGATAAGATATAATATTCATTGCGAAGTGTTATGCATTCCTCGCCTACGATTCAAATGAAAGTAAATGCGACACTTCCTTGCAAGGAAATAGCGTTTGCAGATGTGTACGTATCGTAGCAATAGTGTTCATATGATTCTTAAAATGCGATATCGCATCTCATTTCTATGTTTCATGGTAAGATATAACATGATTTGCGAAGTGTTATGTATTCCTCGTCTACACTTCAAATGAATGTGAATGCGATACTTCCTCGCTAGGAAATAGCGTTTGCAGATGTCTACGTATCGTAGCAATAGCTTTCTAATGCTTCTTAAAACGCGATATCGCATCTCATTTCTATGTTTCATGGTAAGATATAATATGATTTGCGAAGTGTCGTGTATTCCTCGTCTACACTTCAAATGAATGTAAATGCGACACTTCCTTGCAAGGAAATAGCGTTTGCAGATGTCTACGTATCGAAGCAATAGGGTTCAAATGCTTCTTAAAACGAGATATTGCATCACATATCTATGTTTCATGACAAGATATAATATTCATTGCGAAGTGTTATGCATTCCTCGTCTACGATTCAAATGAATGTAAATGCGACACTTCCTTGCAAGGAAATAGCGTTTGCAGATGTCTACGTATCGTAGCAATAGAGTTCTTATGATTCTTAAAACGCGATATCGCATCTCATTTCTATGTTTCATGGTAAGGTATAATATGATTTGCGAAGTGTTATGTATTCCTCGTCTACACTTCAAATGAATGTAAATGCGACACATCCTTGCAAGGAAATAGCGTTTGCACATGTCTACCTATCGTAGCAATAGAGTTCATATGATTCTTAAAACGCGATATCGCATCTCATTTCTATGTTTCATGGTAAGATATAATATGATTTGCGAAGTGTCATGTATTCCTCGTCTACACTTCAAATGAAAGTAAATGCGACACTTCCTTGCAAGGAAATAGCGTTTGCAGATGTCTACGTATCGTAGCAATAGTGTTCATATGATTCTTAAAATGCGATATCGCATCTCATTTCTATGTTTCATGGTAAGATATAATATGATTTGCGAAGTGTCATGTATTCCTCGTCTACACTTCAAATGAATGTAAATGCGACACTTCCTTGCTAGGAAATAGCGTCTGCAGATGTCAAGGTATCGTAGTAATAGTGTTCTAATGCTCCTTAAAACGCGATATCGCATATCATTTCTATGTTTCATGGTAAGATATAACATGATTTGCGAAGTGTTATGTATTCCTCGTCTACACTTCAAATGAAAGTGAATGCGATACTTCCTCGCTAGGAAATAGCGTTTGCAGATGTCTACGTATCGTAGCAATAGCTTTCTAATGCTTCTTAAAACGCGATATCGCATCTCATTTCTATGTTTCATGGTAAGATATAATATGATTTGCGAAGTGTCATGTATTACTCGTCTACACTTCAAATTAATGTAAATGCGACTCTTCCTTGCAAGGAAATAGCGTTTGCAGATGTCTACCTATCGTAGCAATAGAGTTCTAATGCTTCTTAAAACGCGATATCACATCTCATTTCTTTGTTTCATGGTAAGATATAATATGATTTGCCAAGTGTCATGTATTCCTCGTCTACACGTCAAATGAATGTAAATGCGACACTTCCTTGCTCGGAAATAGCGTCTGCAGATGTCTACCTATCGTAGCAATAGAGTTCTAATGCTTCTTAAAACGCGATATCACATCTCATTTCTATGTTTCATGGTAAGATATAACATGATTTGCGAAGTGTTATGTATTCCTCGTCTACATTTCAAATGAATGTGAATGCGATACTTCCTCGCTAGGGAATAGCGTTTGCAGATGTCTACTTATCGTAGCAATGGATTTCTAATGCTTCTTAAAACGCGATATCGCATCTCATTTCTATGTTTCATGGTAAGGTATAATATGATTTGCGAAGTGTTATGCATTCCTCGTCAGACACTTCAAATGAATGTAAATGCGACTCTTCCTTGCAAGGAAATAGCGTTTGCAGGTGTCTACGTATCGAAGCAATAGAGTTCAAATGCTTCTTAAAACGAGATATTGCATCTCATATCCATGTTTCATGATAAGATATAATATTCATTGCGAAGTGTTATGCATTCCTCGCCTACGATTCAAATGAAAGTAAATGCGACACTTCCTTGCAGGGAAATAGCGTTTGCAGATGTCTACGTATCGTAGCAATAGTGTTCATATGATTCTTAAAATGCGATATCGCATCTCATTTCTATGTTTCATGGTAAGATATAACATGATTTGCGAAGTGTTATGTATTCCTCGTCTACACTTCAAATGAATGTGAATGCGATACTTCCTCGCTAGGAAATAGCGTTTGCAGATGTCTACGTATCGTAGCAATAGCTTTCTAATGCTTCTTAAAACGCGATATCGCATCTCATTTCTATGTTTCATGGTTAGATATAATATGATTTGCAAAGTGTCATGTATTCCTTTTCTACACTTCAAATGAATGAAAATGCGACACTTCCTTGCTAGGTAATAGCGTCTGCAGATGTCTAGATATCGTAGCAATAGAGTTCTAATGCTTCTTAAAACGAGATATTGCATCTCATATCTATGTTTCATGATAAGATATAATATTCGTTGCGAAGTGTTATGCATTCCTCGTCTGCGATTCAAATGAAAGTAAATGCCACACTTCCTTGCAAGGAAATAGCGTTTGCAGATGTCTACGTATCGTAGCAATAGAGTTCATATGATTCTTAAAACGCGATATCGCATCTCACTTCTATGTTTCATGGTAAGATATAATATGATTTGCGAAGTGTCATGTATTCCTCGTCTACACTCCAAATGAATGTAAATGCGACACTTCCTTGCTAGGAAATAGCGTCTGCAGATGTCTAGGTATCGTAGCAATAGCTTTCTAATGCTTCTTAAAACGCGATATCGCATCTCATTTCTATGTTTCATGGTAAGATATAATATGATTTGCGAAGTGTCATGTATTCCTTTTCTACACTTCAAATGAATGTAAATGCGACACTTCCTTGCTAGGTAATAGCGTCTGCAGATGTCTAGGTATCGTAGCAATAGAGTTCTAATGCTTCTTAAAACGAGATATTGCATCTCATATCTATGTTTCATGATAAGATATAATATTCGTTGCGAAGTGTTATGCATTCCTCGTCTGCGATTCAAATGAAAGTAAATGCCACACTTCCTTGCAAGGAAATAGCGTTTGCAGATGTCTACGTATCGTAGCAATAGAGTTCATATGATTCTTGAAACGCGATATGGCATCTCACTTCTATGTTTCATCGTAAGATATAATATGATTTGTGAAGTGTCACGTATTCCTCGTCTACACTTCAAATGAATGTAAATGCGACTCTTCCTTGCAAGGAAATAGCGTTTGCAGATGTCTACCTATCGTAGCAATAGAGTTCTAATGCTTCTTAAAACGCGATATCGCATCTCATTTCTATGTTTCATGGTAAGATATAATATGATTTGCGAAGTGTTATGTATTCCTCGTCTACACTTCCAATGAATGTAAATGCGACTCATCCTTGCAAGGAAATAGCGTTTGCAGATGTCTACCTATCGTAGCAATAGAGTTCTAATGCTTCTTAAAACGCGATATCGCATCTCATTTCTATGTTTCATGGTAAGATATAATATTCATTGCGAAGTGTTATGCGTTCCTCGTCTACGATTCAAATGAATGTAAATGCGACACTTCCTTGCAAGGAAATAGCGTTTGCAGATGTCTACGTATCGTAGCACTAGAGTTCTTATGATTCTTAAAACGCGGTATCGCATCTCATTTCTATGTTTCATGGTAAGGTATAATATGATTTGCGAAGTGTCATGTATTCCATTCTACACTTCAAATGAATGTGAATGCGATACTTCCTCGCTAGGAAATAGCGTTTGCAGATGTCTACGTATCGTAGCAATAGCTTTCTAATGCTTCTTAAATCGCGATATCGCATCTCATTTCTACGTTTCATGGTAAGATATAATATGATTTGCGAAGTGTCATGTATTCCTCGTCTACACTTTAAATGAATGTAAATGCGACACTTCCTCGCTAGGAAATAGCGTCTGCAGATGTCTAAGTATCGTAGCAATAGAGTTCTATTGCTTCTTAAAACGCGATATCGCATCTCATTTCTATGTTTCATGGTAAGATATAATATGATTTGCGAAGTGTCATGTATTCCTCGTCTACACTTCAAATGAATGTAAATGCGACAATTCCTTGCTAGGAAATAGCGTCTGCAGATGTCCAGGTATCGTAGCAATAGAGTTCTAATGCTTCTTAAAACGAGATATTGCATCTCAAATCTATGTTTCATGATAAGATATAATATTCATAGCGAAGTGTCATGTATTCCTCGTCTACACTTCAAATGAATTTAAACGCGACACTTCCTTGCAAGGAAATAGCGTTTGCAGATGTCTACCTATCGTAGCAATAGAGTTCTAATGCTTCTTAAAACGCGATATCGCATCACATTTCTATGTTTCATGGTAAGATATAACATGATTTGCGAAGTGTTTTGTATTCCTCGTCTACACTTCAAATGAATCTGAATGCGATACTTCCTCGCTAGGGAATAGCGTTTGCAGATGTCTACCTATCGTAGCAATAGAGTTCTAATGCCTCTTAAAACGCGATATCGCATCTCATTTCTATGATTCATGGTAAGATATAATATGATTTGCGAAGTGTTATGTATTCCTCATCTACACTTCAAACGAACGTAAATGCAACACTTCCTTGCTAGGAAATAGCGTCTGCAGATGTCTAGGTATCGTAGCAATAGTGTTCTAATGCTTCTTAAAACGCGATATCGCTTCTCATTTCTATGCTTCATGGTAAGATATAATATGATTTGCGAAGTGTTATGTATTCCTCGTCTACACTTCAAATGAATGTAAATGCGACACTTCCTTGCAAGGAAATAGCGTTTGCAGATGTCTACGTATCGTAGCAATAGAGTTCTTATGATTCTTAAAACGCGATATCGCATCTCAATTCTATGATTCATGGTAAGATATAATATGATTTGCGAAGTGTTATGTATTCATCGTCTACACTTCAAATTAATGTAAATGCGACACTTCCTTGCAAGGAAATAGCGTTTGCAGATGTCTACGTAGCGTAGCAATAGATTTCTAATGCCTCGCAAAACGCGATATCGCATCTCATTTCTATGTTTCATGGTAAGATATAATATGATTTGCGAAGTCTCATGTATGCCTCGTTTACACTTCAAATGAATGTAAATGCGACACTTCCTTGCTAGGAAATAGCGTCTGCAGATATCTAGGTATCGTAGCAACAGTGTTCTAATGCTTCTAAAACGCGATATCGCTTCTCATTTCTATGTTTCATGGTAAGATATAATATAATTTGCGAAGTGTCGTGTATTCCTCGTCTACACTTCATAGGAATGTTAATGCGACACTTCCTTACAAGGAAAGTGCGTTTGCAGATGTCTACGTATCGTAGCAATATATTTCTAATGCTTCTTAAAACGCGATATCGCATCACATTTCTATGTTTCATGGTAAGATATTATATGATTTGCGAAGTGTTATGTATTCCTCGTCTACACTTCAAATGAATGTAAATGCGACACTTCCTTGCAAGGATATAGCGTTTGCAGATGTCTACGTATCGTAGCAATAGAGTTCTTATGATTCTTAAAACGGGATATCGCATCTCAATTCTATGATTCATGGTAAGATATAATATGATTTGCGAAGTGTTATGTATTCCTCGTCTACACTTCAAATGAATGTAAATGCGACACTTCCTTGCAAGGAAATAGAGTTTGCAGATGTCTACGTATCGTAGCAATGGAGTTCTTATGATTCTTAAAACGCGATATCGCTTCTCGTTTCTATGTTTCATGGTAAGATATAATATGATTTGCGAAGTGTCGTGTATTCCGCGTATACACTTCAAATGAATGTAAATGCGACACTACTTTGCTAGGAAGTAGCGTCTGCAGATGTCTAGGTATCGTAGCAATAGAGTTCTAATGCATCTTAAAACGCGATATCGCATTTCATTTCTATGTTTCATGGTAAAATATAATATGATTTGCGAAGTGTGATGTATTCCTCGTCTACACTTCAAATGAATGTAAATGCGACACTTCCTCGCTAGGAAATAGCGTCTGCAGATGCCTAGGTATCGTAGCGATAGAGTTCTAATGCTTCTTAAAACGCAATATCGCATCTCATTTCTATGTTTCATGGTAAGATATAATATGATTTGCGAAGTGTTATGTATTCCTCGTCTACACTTCAAATGAATGTAAATGCGACACTTCCTTGCAAGGAAATAGCGTTTGCAGATGTCTACCTATCGTAGCGATAGAATTCTAGTGCTTCATAAAACGCGATATCGCATCTCCTTTCTATGTTTCATGGTAAGATATAATATGATTTGCGAATTGTTATGTATTCCTCGTCTACACTTCAAATGAATGTAAATGCGACACTTCCTTGCTAGGAAATAGCGTCTGCAGATGTCAAGGTATCGTAGCAATAGTGTTCTAATGCTACTTAAAACGCGATATCGCTTCTCATTTCTATGTTTCATGGTAAGATATAATATGATTAGCGAAGTGTCGTGTATTCCGCGTATACACTTCAAATGAATGTAAATGCGACACTTCTTTGCTAGGAAGTAGCGTCTGCAGATGTCTAGGTATCGTAGCGATAGATTTCTAATGCTTCTAAAAACGCGATATCGCATCTCATTTCTATGTTTCATGGTGAGATATAATATGATTTGCGAAGTGTTACGTATTCCTCGTCTACACTACAAATGAATGTGAATGCGATACTTCCTCGCCAGGAAATAGCGTTTGCAGATGTCTACGTATTGTAGCAATGGAGTTCTTATGATTCTTAAAACGCGATATCGCTTCTCATTTCTATGTTTCACGGTAAGATATAATATGATTTGCGAAGTGTCGTGTATTCCGCGTATACACTTCAAATGAATGTAAATGCGACACTTCCTTGCTAGGAAATAGCGTCTGCAGATGTCTAGGTATCGTAGCAATAGTGTTCTAATGCTTCTTAAAACGCGATATCTCTTCTCATTTCTATGTTTCATGGTAAGATATAATATGATTTGCGAAGTGTGATGTATTCCTCGTCAACACTTCAAATGAATGTAAATGCGACACTTCCTTGCAAGGAAATAGCGTCTGCAGATGTCAAGGTATCGTAGCAATAGTGTTCTAATGCTTCTTAAAACGCGATATCGCATCTCATTTCTATGTTTCATGGTAAGATATAATATGATTTGCGAATTGTTATGTATTCCTCGTCTACACTTCAAATGAATGTAAATGCGACACTTCCTTGCTAGGAAATAGCGTCTGCAGATGTCAAGGTATCGTAGCAATAGTGTTCTAATGCTACTTAAAACGCGATATCGCTTCTCATTTCTATGTTTCATGGTAAGATATAATATGATTAGCGAAGTGTCGTGTATTCCGCGTATACACTTCAAATGAATGTAAATGCGACACTTCTTTGCTAGGAAATAGCGTCTGCAGATGTCTAGGTATCGTAGCGATAGATTTCTAATGCTTCTAAAAACGCGATATCGCATCTCATTTCTATGTTTCATGGTGAGATATAATATGATTTGCGAAGTGTTACGTATTCCTCGTCTACACTACAAATTAATGTGAATGCGATACTTCCTCGCCAGGAAATAGCGTTTGCAGATGTCTACGTACTGTAGCAATGGAGTTCTTATGATTCTTAAAACGCGATATCGCTTCTCATTTCTATGTTTCACGGTAAGATATAATATGATTTGCGAAGTGTCGTGTATTCCGCGTATACACTTCAAATGAATGTAAATGCGACACTTCCTTGCTAGGAAATAGCGTCTGCAGATGTCTAGGTATCGTAGCAATAGTGTTCTAATGCTTCTTAAAACGCGATATCTCTTCTCATTTCTATGTTTCATGGTAAGATATAATATGATTTGCGAAGTGTGATGTATTCCTCGTCAACACTTCAAATGAATGTAAATGCGACACTTCCTTGCAAGGAAATAGCGTCTGCAGATGTCAAGGTATCGTAGCAATAGTGTTCTAATGCTTCTTAAAACGCGATATCGCATCTCATTTCTATGTTTCATGGTAAGATATAATATGATTTGCGAAGTGTCATGTATTCCTCGTCTACACTCCAAATGAATGTAAATGCGACACTTGCTTGCAAGGAAATAGCGTTTGCAGATGTCTACGTATCGTAGCAATAGAGTTCTAATGCTTCTCAAAACGCAATATCGCATCTCATTTCTATGTTTCATGGTAAGATATAATATGATTTGCGAAGTGTGATGTATTCCTCGTCTACACTTCAAAAGAATGTAAATGCGACACTTCCTTGCAAGGAAATAGCGTTTGCAGATGTCTACCTATCGTAGCAGTAGAGTTCTAATGCTTCTTAAAACGCGATATCGCATCTCATTTCCATGTTTCGTGGTAAGATATAATATAATTTGCGTAGTGTTATGTACTCCTTGTCTACACTTCAAATGAATGTAAATGCGACACTTCCTTGAAAGGAAATAGCGTCTGCAGATGTCTAGGTATCGTAGCGATAGAGTTCTAATGCTTCTCAAAACGCAATATCGCATCTCATTTCTATGTTTCATGGTAGGATATAATATGATTTGCGAAGTGTGATGTATTCCTCGTCTACACTTCAAATGAATGTAAATGCGACACTTCCTTGCAAGGAAATAGCGTCTGCAGATGTCAAGGTATCGTAGCAATAGTGTTCTAATGCTTCTTAAAACGCGATATCGCATCTCATTTCTATGTTTCATTGTAAGATATAATATGATTTGCGAAGTGTCATGTATTCCTCGTCTACACTCCAAATGAATGTAAATGCGACACTTCCTTGCTAGGAAATAGCGTCTGCAGATGTCTACGTATCGTATCAATGGAGTTCTTATGATTCTTAAAAAGCGATATCGCATCTCATTTCTATGTTTCATGGTAAGATATAATATGATTTGCGAAGTGTCGTGTATTCCGCATATACACTTCAAATGAATGTAAATGCGACACTTCTTTGCTAGGAAATAGCGTCTGCAGATGTCTAGGTATCGTAGCAATAGAGTTCTAATGCTTCTTAAAACGCGATATCGCATCTCATTTCTATGTTTCATGGTAAGATATAATATGATTTGCGAAGTGTGATGTATTCCTCGTCTACACTTCAAATGAATGTAAATGCGACACTTCCTCGCTAGGAAATAGCGTTTGCAGATGTCTACGTATCGTAGCAATAGAGTTCTTATGATTCTTAAAACGCGATATCGCATCTCATTTCTATGATTCATGGTAAGATATAATATGATTTGCGAAGTGTTATGTATTCCTCTTCTACACTTCAAATGAATGTAAATGCGACACTTCTTTGCTAGGAAATAGCGTCTGCAGATGTCTAGGTATCGTAGCAATAGAGTTCTAATGCTTCTTAAAACGCGATATCGCATCTCATTTCTATGTTTCATGGTGAGATATAATATGATTTGCGAAGTGTTACGTATTCCTCGCCTACACTACAAATGAATGTGAATGCGATACTTCCTCGCTAGGAAATAGCGTTTGCAGATGTCTACGTATCGTAGCAATAGAGTTCTAATGCTTCTTAAAACGAGATATTGCATCTCATATCTATGTTTCATGATAAGATATAATATTCATAGCGAAGTGTCATGTATTCCTCGTCTACACTTCAAATGAATGTAAATGCGACACTTCCTTGCTAGGAAATAGCGTCTGCAAATGTCTAGGTATCGTAGCAATAGAGTTCTAATGCTTCTTAAAACGCGATATCGCATCTCATTTCTATGTTTCATGGTAAGATATAATATGATTTGCGAAGTGTTATGTATTCCTCGTCTTCACTTCAAATGTATTGTGAATGCGACACTTCCTCGCTTGGAAATAGCGTTTGCAGATGTCTACGTATCGTAGCAATAGATTACTAATGCTTCTTAAAACGCCATATCGCATCTCATTTCTATGTTTCATGGTAAGATATAATATGATTTGCGAAGTGTCATGTATTCCTCGTCTACACTTCAAATGAATGTAAATGCCACACTTCCATTCAAGGAAATAGCGTTTGCAGATGTCTACGTATCGTAGCAATAGATTTCTTATGATTCTTAAAACGCGATATCGCATCGCATTTCTATGTTTCATGGTAAGATATAATATGATTTGCGAAGTGTCATGTATTCCTCGTCTACACTTCAAATGAATGTAAATGCGACACTTCCTTGCTAGGAAATAGCGTCTGCAGATGTCTAGGTATCGTAGCAATAGAGTTCTATTGCTCCTTATAACGCGATATCGCATCTCATTTCTATGTTTCATGGTAAGGTATAATATGATTCGCGAAGTGTCATGTATTCCTCGTCTACACTTCAAATGAATGTAAATGCGACACTTCCTTGCTAGGAAATAGCGTCTGCAGATGTCTAGGTATCGTAGCAATAGTGTTCTAGTGCTTCTTAAAACGCCATATCGCATCTCATTTCTATGTTTCATGGTAAGATATAACATGATTTGCGTAGTGTTATGTATTCCTCGTCTACACTTCAAATGAATGTAAATGCGACACATCCTTGCCAGGAAATAGCGTTTGCAGATGTCTACCTATCGTAGCAATAGAGTTCATATGATTCTTAGAACGCGATATCGCATCTCATTTCTATGTTTCATGGTAAGATATAACATGATTTGCGAAGTGTTATGTATTCCTCGTCTACACTTCAAATGAAAGTGAATGCGATACTTCCTCGCTAGGAAATAGCGTATGCAGATGTCTACGTATCGTAGCAATAGCTTTCTAATGCTTCTTAAAACGCGATATCGCATCTCATTTCTATGTTTCATGGTAAGATATAACATGATTTGCGAAGTGTCATGTATTCCTCGTCTACACTTCAAATGAATGTAAATGCGACACTTCCTTGGTAGGAAATAGCGTCTGCAGATGTCTAGGTATCGCAGCAATAGTGTTCTAATGCTTCTTAAAACGCGATATCGCATCTCATTTCTATGTTTCATGGTAAGATATAATATGATTTGCGAAGTGTCACGTATTCCTCGTCTACACTTCAAATGAATGTAAATGCGACACTTCCTTGCAAGGAAATAGCGCCTGCAGATGTCTAGGTATCGTAGCAATAGAGTTCTAATGCTTCTTAAAACGCGATAACGCATCTCATTTCTATGTTTCATGGTTTGATATGATATGATTTGCGAAGTGTCATGTATTCCTCGTCTGCACGTCAAATGAATGTAAATGCGACACTTCCTTGCAAGGAAATAGCGTTTGCAGATGTCTACGTATCGTAGCAATAGAGTTTTTATGATTCTTAAAACGCGATATCGCATCTCATTTCTATGTTTCATGGTAAGATATAATATGATTTGGGATGTGTCATGTATTCCTCGTCTACACGTCAAATGAATGTAAATGCGACACTTCCTTGCTCGGAAATAGCGTCTGCAGATGTCTAGGTATCGTAGCAATAGAGTTCTAATGCTCCTTAAAACGCGATATCGCATCTCATTTCTATGTTTCATGGTAAGATATAATATGATTTGGGAAGTGTCATGTATTCCTCGACTACACTTCAAATGAATGTAAATGCGACAATTCATTGCAAGGAAATAGCGTTTGCAGATGTCTACGCATCGTAGCAATAGATTTCTAATGCTTCTTAAAACGAGATATTGCATCTCATATCTATGTTTCATGATAAGATATAATATTCATTGCGAAGTGTTATGCATTCCACTTCTACGATTCAAATGAATGTAAATGCGACACTTCCTTGCTAGGTAATAGCGTCTGCAGATGTCTAGGTATCGTAGCAATAGAGTTCTAATGCTTCTTAAAACGAGATATTGCATCTCATATCTATGTTTCATGATAAGATATAATATTCGTTGCGAAGTGTTATGCATTCCTCGTCTGCGATTCAAATGAAAGTAAATGCCACACTTCCTTGCAAGGAATTAGCGTTTGCAGATGTCTACGTATCGTAGCAATAGAGTTCATATGATTCTTGAAACGCGATATGGCATCTCACTTCTATGTTTCATCGTAAGATATAATATGATTTGTGAAGTGTCATGTATTCCTCGTCAACACTTCAAAAGAATGTAAATGCGACACTTCCTTGTAAGGAAATAGCGTTTGCAGATGTCTACCTATCGTAGCAATAGAGTTCTAATGCTTCTTAAAACGCGATATCCCATCTCATTTCTATGTTTCATGGTAAGATATAATATGATTTGCGAAGTGTCATGTATTCCTCGTCTACACTTCAAATGAATGTAAATGCGACTCTTCCTTGCAAGGAAGTAGCGTTTGCAGATGTCTACCTATCGTAGCAATAGAGTTCTAATGCTTCTTAAAACGCGATATCGCATCTCATTTCTATGTTTCATGGTAAGATATAATATGATTTGCGAAGTGTTATGTATTCCTCGTCTACACTTCCAATGAATGTAAATGCGACTCTTCCTTGCAAGGAAATAGCGTTTGCAGATGTCTACCTATCGTAGCAATAGAGTTCTAATGCTTCTTAAAACGCGATATCGCATCTCATTTCTATGTTTCATGGTAAGATATAATATTCATTGCGAAGTATTATGCGTTCCTCGTCTACGATTCAAATGAATGTAAATGCGACACTTCCTTGCAAGGAAATAGCGTTTGCAGATGTCTACGTATCGTAGCACTAGAGTTCTTATGATTCTTAAAACGCGATATCGCATCTCATTTCTATGTTTCATGGTAAGGTATAATATGATTTGCGAAGTGTCATGTATTCCATTCTACACTTCAAATGAATGTGAATGCGATACTTCCTCGCTAGGAAATAGCGTTTGCAGATGTCTACGTATCGTAGCAATAGCTTTCTAATGCTTCTTAAAACGCGATATCGCATCTCATTTCTACGTTTCATGGTAAGATATAATATGATTTGCGAAGTGTCATGTATTCCTCGTCTACACTTTAAATGAATGTAAATGCGACACTTCCTCGCTAGGGAATAGCGTCTGCAGATGTCTAAGTATCGTAGCAATAGAGTTCTATTGCTTCTTAAAACGCGATATCGCATCTCATTTCTATGTTTCATGGTAAGATATAATATGATTTGCGAAGTGTCATGTATTCCTCGTCTACACTTCAAATGAATGTAAATGCGACAATTCCTTGCTAGGAAATAGCGTCTGCAGATGTCCAGGTATCGTAGCAATAGAGTTCTAATGCTTCTTAAAACGAGATATTGCATCTCAAATCTATGTTTCATGATAAGATATAATATTCATAGCGAAGTGTCATGTATTCCTCGTCTACACTTCAAATGAATTTAAACGCGACACTTCCTTGCAAGGAAATAGCGTTTGCAGATGTCTACCTATCGTAGCAATAGAGTTCTAATGCTTCTTAAAACGCGATATCGCATCACATTTCTATGTTTCATGGTAAGATATAACATGATTTGCGAAGTGTTTTGTATTCCTCGTCTACACTTCAAATGAATCTGAATGCGATACTTCCTCGCTAGGGAATAGCGTTTGCAGATGTCTACCTATCGTAGCAATAGAGTTCTAATGCCTCTTAAAACGCGATATCGCATCTCATTTCTATGATTCATGGTAAGATATAATATGATTTGCGAAGTGTTATGTATTCCTCATCTACACTTCAAACGAACGTAAATGCAACACTTCCTTGCTAGGAAATAGCGTCTGCAGATGTCTAGGTATCGTAGCAATAGTGTTCTAATCCTTCTTAAAACGCGATATCGCTTCTCATTTCTATGCTTCATGGTAAGATATAATATGATTTGCGAAGTGTTATGTATTCCTCGTCTACACTTCAAATGAATGTAAATGCGACACTTCCTTGCAAGGAAATAGCGTTTGCAGATGTCTACGTATCGTAGCAATAGAGTTCTTATGATTCTTAAAACGCGATATCGCATCTCAATTCTATGATTCATGGTAAGATATAATATGATTTGCGAAGTGTTATGTATTCATCGTCTACACTTCAAATTAATGTAAATGCGACACTTCCTTGCAAGGAAATAGCGTTTGCAGATGTCTACGTATCGTAGCAATAGATTTCTAATGCCTCGCAAAACGCGATATCGCATCTCATTTCTATGTTTCATGGTAAGATATAATATGATTTGCGAAGTCTCATGTATGCCTCGTTTACACTTCAAATGAATGTAAATGCGACACTTCCTTGCTAGGAAATAGCGTCTGCAGATATCTAGGTATCGTAGCAACAGTGTTCTGATGCTTCTAAAACGCGATATCGCTTCTCATTTCTATGTTTCATGGTAAGATATAATATAATTTGCGAAGTGTCGTGTATTCCTCGTCTACACTTCATAGGAATGTTAATGCGACACTTCCTTACAAGGAAAGTGCGTTTGCAGATGTCTACGTATCGTAGCAATATATTTCTAATGCTTCTTAAAACGCGATATCGCATCTCATTTCTATGTTTCATGGTAAGATATTATATGATTTGCGAAGTGTTATGTATTCCTCGTCTACACTTCAAATGAATGTAAATGCGACACTTCCTTGCAAGGAAATAGCGTTTGCAGATGTCTACGTATCGTAGCAATAGAATTCTTATGATTCTTAAAACGGGATATCGCATCTCAATTCTATGATTCATGGTAAGATATAATATGATTTGCGAAGTGTTATGTATTCCTCGTCTACACTTCAAATGAATGTAAATGCGACACTTCCTTGCAAGGAAATAGAGTTTGCAGATGTCTACGTATCGTAGCAATGGAGTTCTTATGATTCTTAAAACGCGATATCGCTTCTCGTTTCTATGTTTCATGGTAAGATATAATATGATTTGCGGAGTGTCGTGTATTCCGCGTATACACTTCAAATGAATGTAAATGCGACACTACTTTGCTAGGAAGTAGCGTCTGCAGATGTCTAGGTATCGTAGCAATAGAGTTCTAATGCATCTTAAAACGCGATATCGCATTTCATTTCTATGTTTCATGGTAAGATATAATATGATTTGCGAAGTGTGATGTATTCCTCGTCTACACTTCAAATGAATGTAAATGCGACACTTCCTCGCTAGGAAATAGCGTCTGCAGATGCCTAGGTATCGTAGCGATAGAGTTCTAATGCTTCTTAAAACGCAATATCGCATCTCATTTCTATGTTTCATGGTAAGATATAATATGATTTGCGAAGTGTTATGTATTCCTCGTCTACACTTCAAATGAATGTAAATGCGACACTTCCTTGCAAGGAAATAGCGTTTGCAGATGTCTACCTATCGTAGCGATAGAATTCTAGTGCTTCATAAAACGCGATATCGCATCTCCTTTCTATGTTTCATGGTAAGATATAATATGATTTGCGAATTGTTATGTATTCCTCGTCTACACTTCAAATGAATGTAAATGCGACACTTCCTTGCTAGGAAATAGCGTCTGCAGATGTCAAGGTATCGTAGCAATAGTGTTCTAATGCTACTTAAAACGCGATATCGCTTCTCATTTCTATGTTTCATGGTAAGATATAATATGATTAGCGAAGTGTCGTGTATTCCGCGTATACACTTCAAATGAATGTAAATGCGACACTTCTTTGCTAGGAAATAGCGTCTGCAGATGTCTAGGTATAGTAGCGATAGATTTCTAATGCTTCTAAAAACGCGATATCGCATCTGATTTCTATGTTTCATGGTGAGATATAATATGATTTGCGAAGTGTTACGTATTCCTCGTCTACACTACAAATGAATGTGAATGCGATACTTCCTCGCCAGGAAATAGCGTTTGCAGATGTCTACGTATTGTAGCAATGGAGTTCTTATGATTCTTAAAACGCGATATCGATTCTCATTTCTATGTTTCACGGTAAGATATAATATGATTTGCGAAGTGTCGTGTATTCCGCGTATACACTTCAAATGAATGTAAATGCGACACTTCCTTGCTAGGAAATAGCGTCTGCAGATGTCTAGGTATCGTAGCAATAGTGTTCTAATGCTTCTTAAAACGCGATATCTCTTCTCATTTCTATGTTTCATGGTAAGATATAATATGATTTGCGAAGTGTGATGTATTCCTCGTCAACACTTCAAATGAATGTAAATGCGACACTTCCTTGCAAGGAAATAGCGTCTGCAGATGTCAAGGTATCGTAGCAATAGTGTTCTAATGCTTCTTAAAACGCGATATCGCATCTCATTTCTATGTTTCATGGTAAGATATAATATGATTTGCGAATTGTTATGTATTCCTCGTCTACACTTCAAATGAATGTAAATGCGACACTTCCTTGCTAGGAAATAGCGTCTGCAGATGTCAAGGTATCGTAGCAATAGTGTTCTAATGCTACTTAAAACGCGATATCGCTTCTCATTTCTATGTTTCATGGTAAGATATAATATGATTAGCGAAGTGTCGTGTATTCCGCGTATACACTTCAAATGAATGTAAATGCGACACTTCTTTGCTAGGAAATAGCGTCTGCAGATGTCTAGGTATCGTAGCGATAGATTTCTAATGCTTCTAAAAACGCGATATCGCATCTCATTTCTATGTTTCATGGTGAGATATAATATGATTTGCGAAGTGTTACGTATTCCTCGTCTACACTACAAATGAATGTGAATGCGATACTTCCTCGCCAGGAAATAGCGTTTGCAGATGTCTACGTATTGTAGCAATGGAGTTCTTATGATTCTTAAAACGCGATATCGCTTCTCATTTCTATGTTTCACGGTAAGATATAATATGATTTGCGAAGTGTCGTGTATTCCGCGTATACACTTCAAATGAATGTAAATGCGACACTTCCTTGCTAGGAAATAGCGTCTGCAGATGTCTAGGTATCGTAGCAATAGTGTTCTAATGCTTCTTAAAACGCGATATCTCTTCTCATTTCTATGTTTCATGGTAAGATATAATATGATTTGCGAAGTGTGATGTATTCCTCGTCAACACTTCAAATGAATGTAAATGCGACACTTCCTTGCAAGGAAATAGCGTCTGCAGATGTCAAGGTATCGTAGCAATAGTGTTCTAATGCTTCTTAAAACGCGATATCGCATCTCATTTCTATGTTTCATGGTAAGATATAATATGATTTGCGAAGTGTCATGTATTCCTCGTCTACACTCCAAATGAATGTAAATGCGACACTTGCTTGCAAGGAAATAGCGTTTGCAGATGTCTACGTATCGTAGCAATAGAGTTCTAATGCTTCTCAAAACGCAATATCGCATCTCATTTCTATGTTTCATGGTAAGATATAATATGATTTGCGAAGTGTGATGTATTCCTCGTCTACACTTCAAAAGAATGTAAATGCGACACTTCCTTGCAAGGAAATAGCGTTTGCAGATGTCTACCTATCGTAGCAGTAGAGTTCTAATGCTTCTTAAAACGCGATATCGCATCTCATTTCCATGTTTCGTGGTAAGATATAATATAATTTGCGTAGTGTTATGTACTCCTCGTCTACACTTCAAATGAATGTAAATGCGACACTTCCTTGAAAGGAAATAGCGTCTGCAGATGTCTAGGTATCGTAGCGATAGAGTTCTAATGCTTCTCAAAACGCAATATCGCATCTCATTTCTATGTTTCATGGTAGGATATAATATGATTTGCGAAGTGTGATGTATTCCTCGTCTACACTTCAAATGAATGTAAATGCGACACTTCCTTGCAAGGAAATAGCGCCTGCAGATGTCTAGGTATCGTAGCAATAGAGTTCTAATGCTTCTTAAAACGCGATAACGCATCTCATTTCTATGTTTCATGGTATGATATAATATGATTTGCGAAGTGTCATGTATTCCTAGTCTACACGTCAAATGAATGTAAATGCGACACTTCCTTGCTAGGAAATAGCGTCTGCAGATGTCTAGGTATCGTAGCAATAGAGTTCTAATGCTTCTTAAAACGCGATATCGCATTTCATTTCTATGTTTCATGGTAAGATATAATATGATTTGCGAAGTGTTATGTATTCCTCGTCTACACTTCAAATGACTGTAAATGCGACACTTCCTCGCTAGGAAATAACGTTTGCAGATGTCTAGGTATCGTAGCAATAGAGTTCTTATGATTCTTAAAACGCGATATCGCATCTCATTTCTATGTTTCATGGTAAGATATAACATGATTTGCGAAGAGTTATGTATTCCTCGTCTACACTTCAAATGAATGTAAATGCGACACTTCCTCGCTAGGAAATAGCGTTTGCAGATGTCTACGTATCGTAGCAATAGAGTTCTTATGATTCTTAAAACGCGATATCGCATCTCAATTCTATGATTCATGGTAAGATATAATATGATTTGCGAAGTGTTATGTATTCCTCGTCTACACTTCAAATGATTGTAAATGCGACACTTCCTTGCAAAGAAATAGCGTTTGCAGATGTCTACGCATCGTAGCAATAGATTTCTAATGCTTCTTAAAACGAGATATTGCATCTCATATCTATGTTTCATGATCAGATATAATATTCATTGCGAAGTGTTATGCATTCCACGTCTACGATTCAAATGAATGTAAATGCGACACTTGCTTGCTAGGAAATAGCGTTTGCAGATGTCTAGGTATCGTAGCAATAGAGTTCTAATGCTTCTTAAAACGCGATATCGCATTTCATTTCTATGCTTCATGGTAAGATATAATATGATTTGCGAAGTGTTATGTATTCCTCGTCTACACCTCAAATGACTGTAAATGCGACACTTCCTCGCTAGGAAATAACGTTTGCAGATGTCTAGGTATCGTAGCAATAGAGTTCTTATGATTCTTAAAACGCGATATCGCATCTCATTTCTATGTTTCATGGTAAGATATAACATGATTTGCGAAGTGTTATGTATTCCTCGTCTACACTTCAAATGAATGTAAATGCGACACTTCCTCGCTAGGAAATAGCGTTTGCAGATGTCTACGTATCGTAGCAATAGAGTTCTTATGATTCTTAAAACGCGATATCGCATCTCAATTCTATGATTCATGGTGAGATATAATATGATTTGCGAAGTGTAATGTATTCCTCGTCTACACTTCAAATGAATGTAAATGCGACACTTTCTTGGTAGGAAATAGCGTCTGCAGATGTCTAGGTATCGCAGCAATAGTGTTCTAATGCTTCTTAAAACGCGATATCGCATCTCATTTCTATGTTTCATGGTAAGATATAATATGATTTGCGAAGTGTCACGTATTCCTCGTCTACACTTCAAATGAATGTAAATGCGACACTTCCTTGCAAGGAAATAGCGCCTGCAGATGTCTAGGTATCGTAGCAATAGAGTTCTAATGCTTCTTAAAACGCGATAACGCATCTCATTTCTATGTTTCATGGTATGATATAATATGATTTGCGAAGTGTCATGTATTCCTCGTCTACACGTCAAATGAATGTAAATGCGACACTTCCTTGCAAGGAAATTGCGTTTGCAGATGTCTACGTATCGTAGCAATAGAGTTTTTATGATTCTTAAAACGCGATATCGCATCTCATTTCTATGTTTCATGGTAAGATATAATATGATTTGGGAAGTGTCATGTATTCCTCGTCTACACGTCAAATGAATGTAAATGCGACACTTCCTTGCTCGGAAATAGCGTCTGCAGATGTCTAGGTATCGTAGCAATAGAGTTCTAATGCTCCTTAAAACGCGATATCGCATCTCATTTCTATGTTTCATGGTAAGATATTATATGATTTGGGAAGTGTCATGTATTCCTCGACTACACTTCAAATGAATGTAAATGCGGCAATTCCTTGCAAGGAAATAGCGTTTGCAGATGTCTACGTATCGTAGCAATAGAGTTCTTATGGTTCTTAAAACGCGATATCGCATCTCAATTCTATGATTCATGGTAAGATATAATATGATTTGCGAAGTGTTATGTATTCCTCGTCTACACTTCAAATGAATGTAAATGCGACACTTCCATGCAAAGAAATAGCGTTTGCAGATGTCTACGCATCGTAGCAATAGATTTCTAATGCTTCTTAAAACGAGATATTGCTTCTCATATCTATGTTTCATGATAAGATATAATATTCATTGCGAAGTGTTATGCATTCCACGTCTACGATTCAAATGAATGTAAATGCGACACTTCCTTGCTAGGAAATAGCGTCTGCAGATGTCTAGGTATCGTAGCAATAGAGTTCTAATGCTTCTTAAAACGCGATAACGCATATCATTTCTATGTTTCATGGTATGATATAATATGATTTGCGAAGTGTCATGTATTCCTCGTCTACACGTCAAATGAATGTAAATGCGACACTTCCTTGCAAGGAAATAGCGTTTGCAGATGTCTAGGTGTCGTAGCAATAGAGTTTTTATGATTCTTAAAACGCGATATCGCATCTCATTTCTATGATTCAATGTAAGATATAATATGATTTGCGAAGTGTAATGTATTCCTCGTCTACACTTCAAATGAATGTAAATGCGACACTTCCTTGCTAGGAAATAGCGTCTGCAGATGTCTAGGTGTCGTAGCAGTAGAGTTCAGATGCTTCTTAAAACGAGATATTGCATCTCATATCTATGTTTCATGATAAGATATAATATGATTTGCGAAGTGTAATGCATTCCTCGTCTACGATTCAAATGAATGTAAATGCGACAATTCCTTGCAAGGAAATAGCGTTTGCAGATGTCTACGTATCGTAGCAATAGAGTTTTTATGATTCTTAAAACGCGATATCGCATCTCATTTCTATGTTTCATGGTAAGATATAATATGATTTGCGAAGTGTCATGTATTCCTCGTCTACACGTCAAATGAATGTAAATGCGACACTTCCTTGCAAGGAAATAGCGTTTGCAGATGTCTACGTATCGTAGCAATAGAGTTTTTATGATTCTTAAAACGCGATATCGCATCTCATTTCTATGTTTCATGGTAAGATATAATATGATTTGGGAAGTGTCATGTATTCCTCGTCTACACGTCAAATGAATGTAAATGCGACACTTCCTTGCTCGGAAATAGAGTCTGCAGATGTCTAGGTATCGTAGCAATAGAGTTCTAATGCTCCTTAAAACGCGATATCGCATCTCATTTCTATGTTTCATGGTAAGATATAATATGATTTGGGAAGTGTCATGTATTCCTCGACTACACATCAAATGAATGTAAATGCGACAATTCCTTGCAAGGAAATAGCGTTTGCAGATGTCTACGTATCGTAGCAATAGAGTTCTTATGGTTCTTAAAACGCGATATCGCATCTCAATTCTATGATTCATGGTAAGATATAATATGATTTGCGAAGTGTTATGTATTCCTCGTCTACACTTCAAATGAATGTAAATGCGACACTTCCATGCAAAGAAATAGCGTTTGCAGATGTCTACGCATCGTAGCAATAGATTTCTAATGCTTCTTAAAACGAGATATTGCATCTCATATCTATGTTTCATGATAAGATATAATATTCATTGCGAAGTGTTATGCATTCCACGTCTACGATTCAAATGAATGTAAATGCGACACTTCCTTGCTAGGAAATAGCGCCTGCAGATGTCTAGGTATCGTAGCAATAGAGTTCTAATGCTTCTTAAAACGCGATAACGCATCTCATTTCTATGTTTCATGGTATGATATAATATGATTTGCGAAGTGTCATGTATTCCTAGTCTACACGTCAAATGAATGTAAATGCGACACTTCCTTGCTAGGAAATAGCGTCTGCAGATGTCTAGGTGTCGTAGCAATAGAGTTCAAGTGCTTCTTAAAACGAGATATTGCATATCATATCTATGTTGCATGATAAGATATAATATGATTTGCGAAGTGTAATGCATTCCTCGTCTACGATTCAAATGAATGTAAATGCGACAATTCCTTGCAAGGAAATAGCGTTTGCAGATGTCTACGTATCGTAGCAATAGAGTTTTTATGATTCTTAAAACGCGATATCGCATCTCATTTCTATGTTTCATGGTAAGATATAATATGATTTGGGAAGTGTCATGTATTCCTCGTCTACACGTCAAATGAATGTAAATGCGACACTTCCTTGCTCGGAAATAGCGTCTGCAGATGTCTAGGTATCGTAGCAATAGAGTTCTAATGCTTCTTAAAACGCGATATCGCATTTCATTTCTATGTTTCATGGTAAGATATAATATGATTTGCGAAGTGTTATGTATTCCTCGTCTACACTTCAAATGACTGTAAATGCGACACTTCCTCGCTAGGAAATAACGTTTGCAGATGTCTAGGTATCGTAGCAATAGAGTTCTTATGATTCTTAAAACGCGATATCGCATCTCATTTCTATGTTTCATGGTAAGATATAATATGATTTGGGAAGTGTCATGTATTCCTCGTCTACACGTCAAATGAATGTAAATGCGACACTTCCTTGCTCGGAAATAGCGTCTGCAGATGTCTAGGTATCGTAGCAATAGAGTTCTAATGCTTCTTAAAACGCGATATCGCATTTCATTTCTATGTTTCATGGTAAGATATAATATGATTTGCGAAGTGTTATGTATTCCTCGTCTACACTTCAAATGACTGTAAATGCGACACTTCCTCGCTAGGAAATAGCGTTTGCAGATGTCTACGTATCGTAGCAATAGAGTTCTTATGATTCTTAAAACGCGATATCGCATCTCAATTCTATGATTCATGGTAAGATATAATATGATTTGCGAAGTGTTATGTATTCCTCGTCTACACTTCAAATGATTGTAAGTGCGACACTTCCTTGCAAAGAAATAGCGTTTGCAGATGTCTACGCATCGTAGCAATAGATTTCTAATGCTTCTTAAAACGAGATATTGCATCTCATATCTATGTTTCATGATCAGATATAATATTCATTGCGAAGTGTTATGCATTCCACGTCTACGATTCAAATGAATGTAAATGCGACACTTGCTTGCTAGGAAATAGCGTTTGCAGATGTCTAGGTATCGTAGCAATAGAGTTCTAATGCTTCTTAAAACGCGATATCGCATTTCATTTCTATGTTTCATGGTAAGATATAATATGATTTGCGAAGTGTTATGTATTCCTCGTCTACACCTCAAATGACTGTAAATGCGACACTTCCTCGCTAGGAAATAACGTTTGCAGATGTCTAGGTATCGTAGCAATAGAGTTCTTATGATTCTTAAAACGCGATATCGCATCTCATTTCTATGTTTCATGGTAAGATATAACATGATTTGCGAAGTGTTATGTATTCCTCGTCTACACTTCAAATGAATGTAAATGCGACACTTCCTCGCTAGGAAATAGCGTTTGCAGATGTCTACGTATCGTAGCAATAGAGTTCTTATGATTCTTAAAACGCGATATCGCATCTCAATTCTATGATTCATGGTGAGATATAATATGATTTGCGAAGTGTAATGTATTCCTCGTCTACACTTCAAATGAATGTAAATGCGACACTTTCTTGGTAGGAAATAGCGTCTGCAGATGTCTAGGTATCGCAGCAATAGTGTTCTAATGCTTCTTAAAACGCGATATCGCATCTCATTTCTATGTTTCATGGTAAGATATAATATGATTTGCGAAGTGTCACGTATTCCTCGTCTACACTTCAAATGAATGTAAATGCGACACTTCCTTGCAAGGAAATAGCGCCTGCAGATGTCTAGGTATCGTAGCAATAGAGTTCTAATGCTTCTTAAAACGCGATAACGCATCTCATTTCTATGTTTCATGGTATGATATAATATGATTTGCGAAGTGTCATGTATTCCTCGTCTACACGTCAAATGAATGTAAATGCGACACTTCCTTGCAAGGAAATAGCGTTTGCAGATGTCTACGTATCGTAGCAATAGAGTTTTTATGATTCTTAAAACGCGATATCGCATCTCATTTCTATGTTTCATGGTAAGATATAATATGATTTGGGAAGTGTCATGTATTCCTCGTCTACACGTCAAATGAATGTAAATGCGACACTTCCTTGCTCGGAAATAGCGTCTGTAGATGTCTAGGTATCGTAGCAATAGAGTTCTAATGCTCCTTAAAACGCGATATCGCATCTCATTTCTATGTTTCATGGTAAGATATTATATGATTTGGGAAGTGTCATGTATTCCTCGACTACACTTCAAATGAATGTAAATGCGGCAATTCCTTGCAAGGAAATAGCGTTTGCAGATGTCTACGTATCGTAGCAATAGAGTTCTTATGGTTCTTAAAACGCGATATCGCATCTCAATTCTATGATTCATGGTAAGATATAATATGATTTGCG
The DNA here is from genome assembly GCF_050948175.1 of Xylocopa sonorina. Lineage (NCBI taxonomy): Eukaryota > Metazoa > Arthropoda > Insecta > Hymenoptera > Apidae > Xylocopa > Xylocopa sonorina. The sequence goes on from NW_027490335.1 coordinate 342,700, forward strand.
AAGTGTTATGTATTCCTCGTCTACACTTCAAATGAATGTAAATGCGACACTTCCATGCAAAGAAATAGCGTTTGCAGATGTCTACGCATCGTAGCAATAGATTTCTAATGCTTCTTAAAACGAGATATTGCTTCTCATATCTATGTTTCATGATAAGATATAATATTCATTGCGAAGTGTTATGCATTCCACGTCTACGATTCAAATGAATGTAAATGCGACACTTCCCTGCTAGGAAATAGCGTCTGCAGATGTCTAGGTATCGTAGCAATAGAGTTCTAATGCTTCTTAAAACGCGATAACGCATATCATTTCTATGTTTCATGGTATGATATAATATGATTTGCGAAGTGTCATGTATTCCTCGTCTACACGTCAAATGAATGTAAATGCGACACTTCCTTGCAAGGAAATAGCGTTTGCAGATGTCTAGGTGTCGTAGCAATAGAGTTTTTATGATTCTTAAAACGCGATATCGCATCTCATTTCTATGATTCAATGTAAGATATAATATGATTTGCGAAGTGTAATGTATTCCTCGTCTACACTTCAAATGAATATAAATGCGACACTTCCTTGGTAGGAAATAGCGTCTCCAGATGTCTAGGTATCGCAGCAATAGTGTTCTAATGCTTCTTAAAACGCGATATCGCATCTCATTTCTATGTTTCATGGTAAGATATAATATGATTTGCGAAGTGTCACGTATTCCTCGTCTACACTTCAAATGAATGTAAATGCGACACTTCCTTGCAAGGAAATAGCGCCTGCAGATTTCTAGGTATCGTAGCAATAGAGTTCTAATGCTTCTTAAAACGCGATAACGCATCTCATTTCTATGTTTCATGGTATAATATAATATGATTTGCGAAGTGTCATGTATTCCTCGTCTACACGTCAAATGAATGTAAATGCGACACTTCCTTGCAAGGAAATAGCGTTTGCAGATGTCTACGTATCGTAGCAATAGAGTTTTTATGATTCTTAAAACGCGATATCGCATCTCATTTCTATGTTTCATGGTAAGATATAATGTGATTTGCGAAGTTTCATGTATTCCTCGTCTACACTTCAAATGAATGTAAATGCGACACTTCCTTGCTAGGAAATAGCGTCTGCAGATGTCTAGGTGTCGTAGCAATAGAGTTTTTATGATTCTTAAAACGCGATATCGCATCTCATTCCTATGATTCAATGTAAGATATAATATGATTTGCGAAGTGTCATGTATTCCTCGTCTACACCTCAAATGAATGTAAATGCGACACTTCCTTGGTAGCAAATAGCGTCTGCAGATGTCTAGGTATCGCAGCAATAGTGTTCTAATGCTTCTTAAAACGCGATATCGCATCTCATTTCTATGTTTCATGGTAAGATATAATATGATTTGCGAAGTGTCACGTATTCCTCGTCTACACTTCAAATGAATGTAAATGCGACAATTCCTTGCAAGGAAATAGCGTTTGCAGATGTCTACGTATCGTAGCAATAGAGTTCTTATGGTTCTTAAGACGCGATATCGCATCTCAATTCTATGATTCATGGTAAGATATAATATGATTTGCGAAGTGTTATGTATTCCTCGTCTACACTTCAAATGAATGTAAATGCGACACTTCCATGCAAAGAAATAGCGTTTGCAGATATCTACGCATCGTAGCAATAGATTTCTAATGCTTCTTAAAACGAGATATTGCATCTCATATCTATGTTTCATGATAAGATATAATATTCATTGCGAAGTATTATGCATTCCACGTCTACGATTCAAATGAATGTAAATGCGACACTTCCTTGCTAGGAAATAGCGCCTGCAGATGTCTAGGTATCGTAGCAATAGATTTCTAATGCTTCTTAGAACGCGGTAACGCATCTCATTTCTATGTTTCATGGTATGATATAATATGATTTGCGAAGTGTCATGTATTCCTCGTCTACACGTCAAATGAATGTAAATGCGACACTTCCTTGCAAGGAAATAGCGTTTGCAGATGTCTACGTATCGTAGCAATAGGTTTCTTATGATTCTTAAAACGAGATATCGCATCTCATTTCTATGTTTCATGGTAAGATATAATGTGATTTGCGAAGTGTCATGTATTCCTCGTCTACACTTCAAATGAATGTAAATGCGACACTTCCTTGCTAGGAAATAGCGTCTGCAGATGTCTAGGTGTCGTAGCAATAGAGTTCAAATGCTTCTTAAAACGAGATATTGCATCTCATTTCTATGTTTCATGGTAAGATATAATATGATTTGCGAAGTGTTATGTATTCCTCGTCTACACTTCAAATGACTGTAAATGCGACACTTCCTTGCAAGGAAATAGCGTCTGCGGATGTTTAGGTATCGTAGCAATAGAGTTCTAATGCTTCTTAAAACGCGATATCGCATCTCATTTCTATGTTTCATGGTAAGATGTAACATGATTTGCGAAGTGTTATGTATTCCTCGTCTACACTTCAAATGAATGTGAATGCGATACTTCCTCGCTAGGGAATAGCGTTTGCAGATGTCTAGGTATCGTAGCAATAGAGTTCTTATGATTCTTAAAACGCTATATCGCATCTCATTTCTATGTTTCATGGTAAGATATAACATGATTTGCGAAGTGTTATGTATTCCTCGTCTACACTTCAAATGAATGTAAATGCGACACTTCCTCGCTAGGAAATAGCGTTTGCAGATGTCTACGTATCGTAGCAATAGAGTTCTTATGATTCTTAAAACGCGATATCGCATCTCATTTCTATGGTTCATGGTAAGATATAATATGATTTGCGAAGTGTTATGTATTCCTCGTCTACACTTCAAATGAATGTAAATGCGACACTTCCTTGCAAAGAAATAGCGTTTGCAGATGTCTACCTATCGTAGCAGTAGAGTTCTTATGCTTCTTAAAACGCCATATCGCATCTCATTTCTATGATTCATGGTATGATATAATATGATTTGCGAAGTGTTATGTATTCCTCGTCTACACTTCAATTGAATGTAAATGCGACACTTCCTTGCTAGGAAATAGCGTCTGCAGATGTCTAGGTATCGTAGCAATAGATTTCTAATGCTTCTTAAAACGCGATATCGCATCTCATTTCTATGTTTCATGGTAAGATATAATGTGATTTGCGAAGTGTCATGTATTCCTCGTCTACACTTCAAATGAATGTAAATGCGACACTTCCTTGGTAGGAAATAGCGTCTGCGGATGTCTATGTATCGTAGCAATAGAATTCTAATGCTTCTTACAACGCGATATAGCATCTCATTTCTATGTTTCATGGTAAGGTATAACATGATTTGCGAAGTGTTATGTACTCCTCGTCTACACTTCAAATAAATGTAAATGCGACACTTCCTTGCAAGGAAATAGCGTCTGCGGATGTCTAGGTATCGTAGCAATAGAGTTCCAATGCTTCTTAAAACGCGATATCGCATCTCATTTCTATGTTTCATGGTAAGATATAACATTATTTGCAAAGTGTTATGTATTCCTCGTCTACACTTCAAATGAGTGTAAATGCGACACTTCCATGCAAGGAAATAGCGTCTGCGGATGTCTAGGTATCGTAGCAATAGAGTTCTAATGCTTCTTAAAACGCGATATCGCATCTCATTTCTATGTTTCATGGTAAGATATAATATGATTTGCGAAGTGTTATGTATTCCTCGTCTACACTTCAAATGAATGTAAATGCGACACTTCCTCGCTAGGAAATAACGTTTGCAGATGTCTAGGTATCGTAGCAATAGAGTTCTTATGATTCTTAAAACGCTATATCGCATCTCATTTCTATGTTTCATGGTAAGATATAACATGATTTGCGAAGTGTTATGTATTCCTCGTCTACACTTCAAATGAATGTAAATGCGACACTTCCTCGCTAGGAAATAGCGTTTGCAGATGTCTACGTATCGTAGCAATAGAGTTCTTATGATTCTTAAAACGCGATATCGCATCTCATTTCTATGGTTCATGGTAAGATATTATATGATTTGCGAAGTGTTATGTATTCCTCGTCTACACTTCAAATGAATGTAAATGCGACACTTCCTTGCAAGGAAATAGCGTTTGCAGATGTCTACGTATCGTAGCTATAGAGTTCTTATGATTCTTAAAACGCGATATCGCATCTCAATTCTATGATTCATGGTAAGATATAATATGATTTGCGAAGTGTTATGTATTCCTCGTCTACACTTCAAATGAATGTAAATGCGACACTTCCTTGCAAGGAAATTGCGTTTGCAGATGTCTGCGTATCGTAGCAATAGAGTTCTTATGATTCTTAAAACGCGATATTGCATCTCAATTCTATGATTCATGGTAAGATATAATATGGATTGCGAAGTGTTATGTATTCCTCGTCTACACTTCAAATGAATGTAAATGCGACACTTCCTTGCAAAGAAATAGCGTTTGCAGATGTCTACGTATCGTAGCAATAGATTTCTAATGCTTCTTAAAATGCGATATCGCATCTCAATTCTATGTTTCATGGTAAGATATAATATGATTTGCGAAGTGTTATGTATTCCTCGTCTACACTTCAAATGAATGTAAATGCGACACTTCCTCGCTAGCAAATAACGTTTGCAGATGTCTAGGTATCGTAGCAATAGAGTTGTTATGATTCTTAAAACGCTATATCGCATCTCATTTCTATGTTTCATGGTATGATATAACATGATTTGCGAAGTGTTATGTATTCCTCGTCTACACTTCAAATGAATGTAAATGCGACACTTCCTCGCTAGGAAATAGCGTTTGCAGATGTCTACGTATCGTAGCAATAGAGTTCTTATGATTCTTAAAACGCGATATCGCATCTCATTTCTATGGTTCATGGTAAGATATAATATGATTTGCGAAGTGTTATGTATTCCTCGTCTACACTACAAATGAATGTAAATGCGACACTTCCTTGCTCGGAAATAGCGTCTGCAGATGTCTAGGTATCGTAGCAATAGAGTTCTAATGCTTCTTAAAACGCGATATCGCATTTCATTTCTATGTTTCATGGTAAGATATAATATGATTTGCGAAGTGTTATGTATTCCTCGTCTACACTTCAAATGACTGTAAATGCGACACTTCCTCGCTAGGGAATAGCGTTTGCAGATGTCTACGTATCGTAGCAATAGATGTCTAATGCTTCTTAAAACGCGATACCGCATCTCATTTCTATGTTTCATGGTAAGATATAATATGATTTGCGAAGTGTCATGTATTCCTCGTCTACACTTCAAATGAATGTAAATGCGACATTTCCTTGCTAGGATATAGCGTTTGCAGATGTTTACGTATCGTAGCAATAGAGTTCTTATGATTCTTAAAACGCGATATCGCATCTCAATTCTATGATTCATGGTAAGATATAATATAATTTGCGAAGTGTTATGTATTCCTCGTCTACACTTCAAATGAATGTAAATGCGACACTTCCTTGCAAAGAAATAGCGTTTGCAGATGTCTACGCACCGTAGCAATATATTTCTTATGCTTCTTAAAACGAGATATTGCATCTCATATCTATGTTACATGATAAGATATAATATTCATTGCGAAGTGTTATGCATTCCACGTCTACGGTTCAAATGAATGTAAATGCGACACTTCCTTGCTAGGAAATAGCGTTTGCAGATGTCTAGGTATCGTAGCAATAGAGTTCTAATGCTTCTTAAAACGCGATATCGCATCTCATTTCTATGTTTCATGGTAAGATATAATATGATTTGCGAAGTGTTATGTATTCCTCGTCTACACTTCAAATGAATGTAAATGCGACACTTCCTCGCTAGGAAATAACGTTTGCAGATGTCTAGGTATCGTAGCAATAGAGTTCTTATGATTCTTAAAACGCTATATCGCATCTCATTTCTATGTTTCATGGTAAGATATAACATGATTTGCGAAGTGTTATGTATTCCTCGTCTACACTTCAAATGAATGTAAGTGCGACACTTCCTCGCTAGGAAATAGCGTTTGCAGATGTCTACGTATCGTAGCAATAGAATTCTTATGATTCTTAAAACGCGATATCGCATCTCATTTCTATGGTTCATGGTAAGATATAATATGATTTGCGAAGTGTTATGTATTCCTCGTCTACACTTCAAATGAATGTAAATGCGACACTTCCTTGCAAAGAAATAGCGTTTGCAGATGTGTACGTATCGTAGCAATGGATTTCTAATGCTTCTTAAAACGCGATATCGCATATCATTTCTATGTTTCATGGTAAGATATAATATGGATTGCGAAGTGTTATGTATTCCTCGTCTACACTTCAAATGAATGTAAATGCGACACTTCCTTGCAAAGAAATAGCGTTTGCAGATGTCTACGTATCGTAGCAATAGATTTCTAATGCTTCTTAAAATGCGATATCGCATCTCAATTCCATGTTTCATGGTAAGATATAATATGATTTGCGAAGTGTTATGTATTCCTCGTCTACACTTCAAATGAATGTAAATACGACACTTCCTCGCTAGGAAATAGCGTTTGCAGATGTCTACGTATCGAAGCAATAGAGTTCTTATGATTCTTAAAACGCTATATCGCATCTCATTTCTATGTTTCATGGTATGATATAACATGATTTGCGAAGTGTTATGTATTCCTCGTCTACACTTCAAATGAATGTAAATGCGTCACTTCCTCGCTAGGAAATAGCGTTTGCAGATGTCTACGTATCGTAGCAATAGAGTTCTTATGATTCTTAAAACGCGATATCGCATCTCATTTCTATGGTTCATGGTAAGATATAATATGATTTGCGAAGTGTTATGTATTCCTCGTCTACACTTCAAATGAATGTAAATGCGACACTTCCTTGCAAAGAAATAGCGTTTGCAGATGTCTACGTATCGTAGCAATGGATTTCTAATGCTTCTTAAAACGCGATATCGCATCTCAATTCTATGATTCATGGTAAGATATAATATGGATTGCGAAGTGTTATGTATTCCTCGTCTACACTTCAAATGAATGTAAATGCGACACTTCCTTGCAAAGAAATAGCGTTTGCAGATGTCAACGTATCGTAGCAATAGATTTCTAATGCTTCTTAAAATGCGATATCGCATCTCAATTCTATGTTTCATGGTAAGATATAATATGATTTGCGAAGTGTTATGTATTCCTCGTCTACACTTCAAATGAATGTAAATGCGACACTTCCTCGCTAGGAAATAACGTTTGCAGATGTCTAGGTATCGTAGCAATAGATTTCTTATGATTCTTAAAACGCTATATCGCATCTCATTTCTATGTTTCATGGTAGGATATAACATGATTTGCGAAGTGTTATGTATTCCTCGTCTACACTTCAAATGAATGTAAATGCGACACTTCCTCGCTAGGAAATAGCGTTTGCAGATGTCTACGTATCGTAGCAATAGAGTTCTTATGATTCTTAAAACGCGATATCGCATCTCATTTCTATGGTTCATGGTAAGATATAATATGATTTGCGAAGTGTTATGTATTCCTTGTCTACACTTCAAATGAATGTAAATGCGACACTTCCTTGCAAAGAAATAGCGTTTGCAGATGTCTACGTATCGTAGCAATGGATTTCTAATGCTTCTTAAAACGCGATATCGCATCTCATTTCTATGTTTCATGGTAAGATATTATATGATTTGCGAAGTGTTATGTATTCCTCGTCTACACTTCAAATGAATGTAAATGCGACACTTCCTTGCAAGGAAATAGCGTTTGCAGCTGTCTACGTATCGTAGCAATAGAGTTCTTATGATTCTTAAAACGAGATATTGCATCTCATATCTATGTTTCATGATAAGATATAATATTCATTGCGAAGTGTTATGCATTCCACGTTTACGATTCAAATGAATGTAAATGCGACACTTCCTTGCTGGGAAATAGCGTTTGCAGATGTCTAGGTATCGTAGCAATAGAGTTCTAATGCTCCTTAAAACGCGATATCGCATCCCATTTCTATGTTTCATGGTAAGATATAATATGGATTGCGAAGTGTTATGTACTCCTCGTCTACACTTCAAATGAATGTAAATGCGACACATCCTTGCAAAGAAATAGCGTTTGCAGATGTCTACGTATCGTAGCAATAGATTTCTAATGCTTCTTAAAACGCGATATCGCATCTCATTTCTATGTTTCATGGTAAGATATTATATGATTCGCGAAGTGTTATGTATTCCTCGTCTACACTTCAAATGAATGTAAATGCGACACTTCCTTGAATGGAAATAGCGTCTGCAGATGTCTGGGTATCGTAGCGATAGAGTTCTAATGCTTCTCAAAACGCAATATCGCATCTCAATTCTATGATTCATGGTAAGATATAATATGATTTGCGAAGTGTTATGTATTCCTCGTCTACACTTCAAATGAATGTAAATGCGACACTTCCTTGCAAGGAAATTGCGTTTGCAGATGTCTACGTATCGTAGCAATAGAGTTCTTATGATTCTTAAAACGCGATATCGCATCTCAATTCTATGATTCATGGTAAGATATAATATGGATTGCGAAGTGTTATGTATTCCTCGTCTACACTTCAAGTGAATGTAAATGCGACACATCCTTGCAAAGAAATAGCGTTTGCAGATGTCTACGTATCGTAGCAATAGATTTCTAATGCTTCTTAAAACGCGATATCGCATCTCATTTCTATGGTTCATGGTAAGATATAATATGATTTGCGAAGTGTTATGTATTCCTCGTCTACACTTCAAATGAATGTAAACGCGACACTTCCTTGCTAGGAAATAGCGTCTGCAGATGTCTAGGTATCGTAGCGATAGAGTTCTAGTGCTTCTTAAAACGCGATATCGCATCTCATTTCTATGTTTCATGGTAAGATATAATATGATTTGCGAAGTGTCATGTATGCCTCGTTTACACTTCAAATGAATGTAAATGCGACACTTCCTTGCTAGGAAATAGCGTCTGCAGATGTCTAGGTATCGTAGCAATAGTGTTCTAATGCTTCTTAAAACGCGATATCGCTTCTCATTTCCATGTTTCATAGTAAGACATAATATGATTTGCGAAGTGTTATGTATTCCTCGTCTACACATCAAATGAATGTAAATGCGACACTTCCTTGCAAGGAAATGGCGTTTGCAGATGTCTATGTATCGTAGCAATAGTGTTCTTATGATTCTTAAAACGCGATATCGCATCTCATTTCTATGTTTCATGGTAAGATATTATATGATTTGCGAAGTGTTATGTATTCCTCGTCTACACTTCAAATGAATGTAAATGCGACACTTCCTTGCAAGGAAATAGCGTTTGCAGCTGTCTACGTATCGTAGCAATAGAGTTCTTATGATTCTTAAAACGAGATATTGCATCTCATATCTATGTTTCATGATAAGATATAATATTCATTGCGAAGTGTTATGCATTCCACGTTTACGATTCAAATGAATGTAAATGCGACACTTCCTTGCTGGGAAATAGCGTTTGCAGATGTCTAGGTATCGTAGCAATAGAGTTCTAATGCTCCTTAAAACGCGATATCGCATCCCATTTCTATGTTTCATGGTAAGATATAATATGATTTGCGAAGTGTTATGTATTCCTCGTCTACACTTCAAGTGAATGTAAATGCGACACATCCTTGCAAAGAAATAGCGTTTGCAGATGTCTACGTATCGTAGCAATAGATTTCTAATGCTTCTTAAAACGCGATATCGCATCTCATTTCTATGGTTCATGGTAAGATATAATATGATTTGCGAAGTGTTATGTATTCCTCGTCTACACTTCAAATGAATGTAAACGCGACACTTCCTTGCTAGGAAATAGCGTCTGCAGATGTCTAGGTATCGTAGCGATAGAGTTCTAGTGCTTCTTAAAACGCGATATCGCATCTCATTTCTATGTTTCATGGTAAGATATAATATGATTTGCGAAGTGTCATGTATGCCTCGTTTACACTTCAAATGAATGTAAATGCGACACTTCCTTGCTAGGAAATAGCGTCTGCAGATGTCTAGGTATCGTAGCAATAGTGTTCTAATGCTTCTTAAAACGCGATATCGCTTCTCATTTCCATGTTTCATGGTAAGACATAATATGATTTGCGAAGTGTTATGTATTCCTCGTCTACACATCAAATGAATGTAAATGCGACACTTCCTTGCAAGGAAATGGCGTTTGCAGATGTCTATGTATCGTAGCAATAGTGTTCTTATGATTCTTAAAACGCGATATCGCATCTCATTTCTATGTTTCATGGTAAGATATAATATGATTTGCAAAGTGTTATGTATTCCTCGTCTACACTTCATATGAATGTTAATGCGACACTTCCTTACAAGGAAAGTGCGTTTGCAGATGTCTACGTATCGTAGCAATAGAGTTCTTATGATTCTTAAAGCGCGATATCGCATCTCATTTCTATGTTTTATGGTAAGATATAATATGATTTGCGTAGTGTTATGTATTCCTCGTCTACACTTCAAATGAATGTAAATGCGACACTTCCTTGAATGGAAATAGCGTCTGCAGATGTCTAGGTATCGTAGCGACAGAGTTCTAATGCTTCTCAAAACGCAATATCGCATCTCATTTCTATGTTTCATGGTAAGATATAATATGATTTGCGAAGTGTGATCTATTCCTCGTATACACTTCAAATGAATGTAAATGCGACACTTCCTCGCCAGGAAATAGCGTTTGCAGATGTCTACCTATCGTAGCGATAGAATTCTAGTGCTTCTTAAAACGCGATATCGCATCTCATTTCTATGTTTCATGGTAAGATATAATATGATTTGCGAAGTGTTTTGTATTCCTCGTCTACACTTCAAATGAATGTAAATGCGACACTTCCTTGCAAGGAAATAGCGTCTGCGGATGTCTATGTATCGTAGCAATAGAGTTCTAATGCTTCTTAAAACGCGATATCGCATCTCATTTCTATGTTTCATGGTAAGATATAACATGATTTGCGAAGTGTTATGTATTCCTCGTCTACAATTCAATTGAATGTAAATGCGACACTTCATTGCAAGAAAATAGCGTTTGCAGATGTCTACGTATCGAAGCAATAGAGTTCAAATGCTTCTTAAAACGAGATATTGCGTCTCATATCTGTATTTCATGATAAGATATAATATTCATTATGAAGTGTTATGCATTCCTCGTCTACGATTCAAATGAATGTAAATGCGACACTTCCTTGCAGGGAAATAGCGTTTGCAGATGTCTACGTATCGTAGCAATAGAGTTCTTATGATCCTTAAAACGCGATATCGCATCTCAATTCTATGATTCATGGTAAGATATAATATGGATTGCGAAGTGTTATGTATTCCTCGTCTACACTTCAAATGAATGTAAATGCGACACTTCCTTGCAAAGAAATAGCGTTTGCAGATGTCAACGTATCGTAGCAATAGATTTCTAATGCTTCTTAAAATGCGATATCGCATCTCAATTCTATGTTTCATGGTAAGATATAATATCATTTGCGAAGTGTTATGTATTCCTCGTCTACACTTCAAATGAATGTAAATGCGACACTTCCTCGCTAGGAAATAACGTTTGCAGATGTCTAGGTATCGTAGCAATAGATTTCTTATGATTCTTAAAACGCTATATCGCATCTCATTTCTATGTTTCATGGTAGGATATAACATGATTTGCGAAGTGTTATGTATTCCTCGTCTACACTTCAAATGAATGTAAATGCGACACTTCCTCGCTAGGAAATAGCGTTTGCAGATGTCTACGTATCGTAGCAATAGAGTTCTTATGATTCTTAAAACGCGATATCGCATCTCAATTCTATGATTCATGGTAAGATATAATATGGATTGCGAAGTGTTATGTATTCCTCGTCTACACTTCAAATGAATGTAAATGCGACACTTCCTTGCAAAGAAATAGCGTTTGCAGATGTCAACGTATCGTAGCAATAGGTTTCTAATGCTTCTTAAAATGCGATATCGCATCTCAATTCTATGTTTCATGGTAAGATATAATATGATTTGCGAAGTGTTATGTATTCCTCGTCTACACTTCAAATGAATGTAAATGCGACACTTCCTCGCTAGGAAATAACGTTTGCAGATGTCTAGGTATCGTAGCAATAGATTTCTTATGATTCTTAAAACGCTATATCGCATCTCATTTCTATGTTTCATGGTAGGATATAACATGATTTGCGAAGTGTTATGTATTCCTCGTCTACACTTCAAATGAATGTAAATGCGACACTTCCTCGCTAGGAAATAGCGTTTGCAGATGTCTACGTATCGTAGCAATAGAGTTCTTATGATTCTTAAAACGCGATATCGCATCTCATTTCTATGGTTCATGGTAAGATATAATATGATTTGCGAAGTGTTATGTATTCCTTGTCTACACTTCAAATGAATGTAAATGCGACACTTCCTTGCAAAGAAATAGCGTTTGCAGATGTCTACGTATCGTAGCAATGGATTTCTAATGCTTCTTAAAACGCGATATCGCATCTCATTTCTATGTTTCATGGTAAGATATTATATGATTTGCGAAGTGTTATGTATTCCTCGTCTACACTTCAAATGAATGTAAATGCGACACTTCCTTGCAAGGAAATAGCGTTTGCAGCTGTCTACGTATCGTAGCAATAGAGTTCTTATGATTCTTAAAACGAGATATTGCATCTCATATCTATGTTTCATGGTAAGATATTATATGATTCGCGAAGTGTTATGTATTCCTCGTCTACACTTCAAATGAATGTAAATGCGACACTTCCTTGAATGGAAATAGCGTCTGCAGATGTCTGGGTATCGTAGCGATAGATTTCTAATGCTTCTTAAAACGCGATATCGCATCTCATTTCTATGGTTCATGGTAAGATATAATATGATTTGCGAAGTGTTATGTATTCCTCGTCTACACTTCAAATGAATGTAAACGCGACACTTCCTTGCTAGGAAATAGCGTCTGCAGATGTCTAGGTATCGTAGCGATAGAGTTCTAGTGCTTCTTAAAACGCGATATCGCATCTCATTTCTATGTTTCATGGTAAGATATAATATGATTTGCGAAGTGTCATGTATGCCTCGTTTACACTTCAAATGAATGTAAATGCGACACTTCCTTGCTAGGAAATAGCGTCTGCAGATGTCTAGGTATCGTAGCAATAGTGTTCTAATGCTTCTTAAAACGCGATATCGCTTCTCATTTCCATGTTTCATGGTAAGACATAATATGATTTGCGAAGTGTTATGTATTCCTCGTCTACACATCAAATGAATGTAAATGCGACACTTCCTTGCAAGGAAATGGCGTTTGCAGATGTCTATGTATCGTAGCAATAGTGTTCTTATGATTCTTAAAACGCGATATCGCATCTCATTTCTATGTTTCATGGTAAGATATAATATGATTTGCAAAGTGTTATGTATTCCTCGTCTACACTTCATATGAATGTTAATGCGACACTTCCTTACAAGGAAAGTGCGTTTGCAGATGTCTACGTATCGTAGCAATAGAGTTCTTATGATTCTTAAAGCGCGATATCGCATCTCATTTCTATGTTTTATGGTAAGATATAATATGATTTGCGTAGTGTTATGTATTCCTCGTCTACACTTCAAATGAATGTAAATGCGACACTTCCTTGCTGGGAAATAGCGTCTGCAGATGTCTAGGTATCGTAGCGAGAGAGTTCTAATGCTTCTCAAAACGCAATATCGCATCTCATTTCTATGTTTCATGGTAAGATATAATATGATTTGCGAAGTGTGATCTATTCCTCGTATACACTTCAAATGAATGTAAATGCGACACTTCCTCGCTAGGAAATAGCGTTTGCAGATGTCTACCTATCGTAGCGATAGAATTCTAGTGCTTCTTAAAACGCGATATCGCATCTCATTTCTATGTTTCATGGTAAGATATAATATGATTTGCGAAGTGTTTTGTATTCCTCGTCTACACTTCAAATGAATGTAAATGCGACACTTCCTTGCAAAGAAATAGCGTTTGCAGATGCCTACGTATCGTAGCAATAGATTTCTAATGCTTCTTAAAACGCGATATCGCATCACAATTCTATGTTTCATGGTAAGATATTATATGATTTGCGAAGTGTTATGTATTCCTCGTATACACTTCAAATGAATGTAAATGCGACACTTCCTTGCAAAGAAATAGCGTTTGCAGATGTCTACGCATCGTAGCAATAAGTTTCTAATGCTTCTTAAAACGAGATATTGCATCTCATATCCATGTTTCATGATAAGATGTAATATTCATTGCGAAGTGTTATGCATTCCACGTCTACGATTCAAATGAATGTAAATGCGACACTTCCTTGCTAGGAAATAGCGTTTGCAGATGTCTACGTATTGTAGCAATAGAGTTCTTATGATTGAAACGCGATATCGCATCTCAATTCTATGATTCATGGTAAGATATAATATGATTTGCGAAGTGTTATGTATTCCTCGTCTACACTTCAAATGAATGTAAATGCGACACTTCCTTGCAAGGAAATAGCGTTTGCAGATGTCTACGTATCGTAGCAATGGAGTTCTAATGATTCTTAAAACGCGATATCGCATCTCATTTCTATGTTTCATGGTAAGATATAATATGATTTGCAAAGTGTTATGTATTCCTCGTCTACACTTCATATGAATGTTAATGCGACACTTCCTTACAAGGAAAGTGCGTTTGCAGATGTCATCATATCGTAGCAATAGAGTTCTTATGATACTTAAAACGCGATATCGCATCTCATTTCTATGTTTCATGGTAAGATATAATATGATTTGCAAAGTGTTATGTATTCCTCATCTACACTTCATATGAATGTTAATTGCGACACTACCTTACAAGGAAAGTGCGTTTGCAGATGTCTACGTATCGTAGCAATGGAGTTCTTATGATTCTTAAAACGCGATATCGCTTCTCATTTCTATGTATCATGGTAAGATATAATATGATTTGCGAAGTGTCGTGTATTCCGCGTATACACTTCAAATGAATGTAAATGCGACACTTCTTTGCTAGGAAATAGCGTCTGCAGATGTCTAGGTATCGTAGCAATAGAGTTCTAATGCTTCTTAAAATACGATATCGCATCTCATTTCTATGTTTCATAGTAAGATATAATATGATTTGCGAAGTGTGATGTATTCCTCGTCTACACTTCAAATGAATGTAAATGCGACACTTCCTCGCTAGGAAATAGCGTTTGCAGATGTTTAAGTATCGTAGCAATAGAGTTCTTATGATTCTTAACACGCGATAACGCATCTCATTTCTATGTTTCATGGTAAGATATAATATGATTTGCGAAGTGTCATGTATGCCTCGTTTACACTTCAAATGAATGTAAATGCGACACTTCCTTGCTAGGAAATAGCGTCTGCAGATGTCTAGGTATCGTAGCAATAGTGTTCTAATGCTTCTTAAAACGCGATATCGCTTCTCATTTCTATGTTTCATGGTAAGATATAATATGATTTGCGAAGTGTCGTGTATTCCTCGTATACACTTCAAATGAATGTAAATGCGACACTTCCTTGCTAGGAAATAGCGTCTGCAGATGTCTAGGTATCGTAGTAATGGAGTTCCAATGCTTCTTAAAATGCGATATCGCATCTCATTTCTATGTTTCATGGTAAGATATTATATGATTTGCGAAGTGTTATGTATTCCTCGTCTACACTTCAAATGAATGTAAATGCGACACTTCCTTGCAAGGAAATAGCGTTTGCAGATGTCTACGTATCGTAGCAATGGAGTTCTTATGATTCTTAAAACGCGATATCGCATCTCATTTCTATGTTTCATGGTAAGATATAATATGATTTGCGAAGTGTTATGTATTCCTCGTCTACACTTCAAATGAATGTAAATGCGACACTGCCTTGCAAGGAAATAGCGTTTGCAGATGACTACGTATCATAACAATAGAGTTCCTATGATTCTTAGGACGCGATATCGCATCTCATTTCTATGTTTCATGGTAAGATATAATATGAATTGCGAAGTGTTATGTATTCCTCGTCTACACTTCAAATGAATGTAAATGCGACACTTCCTCGCTAGGAAATAGCGTTTGCAGATAACTACATATCGTAGCAATAGATTTCTAATGCTTCTTAAAACGCGATATCGCATCTCATTTCTATGTTTCATGGTAAGATATAATATGATTTGCGAAGTGTCATGTATGCCTCGTTTACACTTCAAATGAATGTAAATGCGATACTTCCTTGCTAGGAAATAGCGTCTGCAGATGTCTAGGTATCGTAGCAATAGTGTTCTAATGCTTCTTAAAACGCGATATCTCTTCTCATTTCTATGTTTCATGGTAAGATATAATATGATTTGCGAAGTGTCGTGTATTCCTCGTATACACTTCAAATGAATGTAAATGCGATACTTCCTTGCTAGGAAATAGCGTCTGCAGATGTCTAGGTATCGTAGCAATAGAGTTCTAATGCTTCTTAAAACGCGATATCGCATCTCATTTCTATGTTTCATGGTAAGATATAATATTCATTGCGAAGTGTTATGCATTCCTCGTCTACGATTCAAATGAACGTAAATGCGCCACTTCCTTGCAAGGAAATAGCGTTTGCAGATGTCTACGTATCGTAACAATAGAGTTCTTATGATTCTTAAAACGCGATATCGCATCTCATTTCTATGTTTCATGGTAAGATATAATATGATTTGCGAAGTGTGATGTATTCCTCGTCTACACTTCAAATGAATGTAAATGCGACACTTCCTCGCTAGGAAATAGCGTTTGCAGATGTCTACGTATCGTAGCAATAGGTTTCTTATGATTCTTAAAACGCGATATCGCATCTCATTTCTATGGTTCATGGTAAGATATAATATGATTTGCGAAGTGTTATGTATTCCTCGTCTACACTTCAAATGAATGTAAATGGGACACTTCCTTGCAAAGAAATAGCGTTTGCAGATGTCTACGTATCGTAGCAATAGATTTCTAATGCTTCTTAAAACGCGATATCGCATCTCATTTCTATGTTTCATGGTATGATATAATATGATTTGCGAAGTGTTGTGTATTCCGCGTATACACTTCAAATGAATGTAAATGCGACACTTCCCTGCTAGGAAATAGCGTCTGCAGATGTCTAGGTGTAGTAGCAATAGATTTCTAATGCTTCTTAAAACGCGATATCGCATCTCATTTCTGTGTTTCATGGTAAGATATAATATGATTTGCGAAGTGTGATGTATTCCTCGTCTACACTTCAAATGAATGTAAATGCGACACTTCCTCGCTAGGAAATAGCGTTTGCAGATGTCTACGTATCGTAGCAATAGAGGTCTTATGATTCTTAAAACGCGATATCGCATCTCATTTCTATGGTTCATGGTAAGATATAATATGATTTGCGAAGTGTTATGTATTCCTCGTCTACACTTCAAGTGAATGTAAATGCGACACATCCTTGCAAAGAAATAGCGTTTGCAGATGTCTACGTATCGTAGCAATAGATTTCTAATGCTTCTTAAAACGCGATATCGCATCTCATTTCTATGGTTCATGGTAAGATATAATATGATTTGCGAAGTGTTATGTATTCCTCGTCTACACTTCAATTGAATGTAAATGCGACACTTCCTTGCAAGGAAATAGCGTTTGCAGATGTCTACGTATCGAAGCAATAGAGTTCAAATGCTTCTTAAAGTGACATATTGCATCTTATATCTATGTTTCATGACAAGATATAATATTCATTGCGAAGTGTTATGCATTCCTCGTCTACGATTCAAACGAATGTAAATGTGACACTTCCTTGCAAGGAAATAGCGTTTGCAGATGTCTACGTATCGTAGCAATAGAGTTTTTATGATTCTTAAAACGCGATATCGCATCTCATTTCTATGTTTCATGGTAAGGTATAATATGATTTGCGAAGTGTTATGTATTCCTCGTCTACACTTCAAATGAATTGTGAATGCGAAACTTCCTCGCTAGGAAATAACGTTTGCAGATGTCTACGTATCGTAGCAATAGATTTCTAATGCTTCTTAAAACGCCATATCGCATCTCATTTCTATGTTTCATGGTAAGATATAATATGATTTGCGAAGTGTCATGTATTCCTCGTCTACACTTCAAATGAATGTAAATGCGACACATCCTTGCGAGGAAAAAGCGTTTGCAGATGTCTACCTATCGTAGCAATAGAGTTCATATGATTCTTAAAACGCGATATCGCATCTCATTTCTATGTTTCATGGTAAGATATAACATGATTTGCGAAGTGTTATGTTATTCCTCGTCTACACTTCAAATGAATGTGAATGCGATACTTCCTCGCTAGGAAATAGCGTTTGCAGATGTCTACGTATCGTAGCAATAGCTTTCTAATGCTTCTTAAAACGCGATATCGCATCTCATTTCTATGTTTCATGGTAAGATATAATATGATTTGCGAAGTGTCATGTATTCCTCGTCTACACTTCAAATGAATGTAAATGCGACACTTCCTCGAAAGGAAATAGCGTTTGCAGATGTCTACGTATCGTAGCAATAGAGTTCCAATGCTTCTTAAAACGAGATATCGCATCTCATTTCTATGTTTCATGGTAAGATATAATATGATTTGCGAAGTGTGACGTATTCCTCGTCTACACTTCATATGAATGTAAATGCGACACTTCCTCGCTAGGAAATAGCGTTTGCAGATGTCTACGTATCGTAGCAATAGAGTTCTTATGATTCTTAAAACGCGATATCGCATCTCATTTCTATGGTTCATGGTAAGATATAATATGATTTGCGAAGTGTTATGTATTCCTCGTCTACACTTCAAATGAATGTAAATGCGACACTTCCTTGCAAGGAAATAGCGTTTGCAGATGTCTACCTATCGTAGCAATAGCATTCTAATGCTTCTTAAAACGCGATATCGCATCTCATTTCTATGTTTTATGCTAAGATATAATATGATTTGCGAAGTGTTATGTATTCCTCGTCTACACTTCAAATGAATGTAAATGCGACACTTCCTTGCAAAGAAATAGCGTTTGCAGATGTCTACGTATCGTAGCAATAGATTTCTAATGCTTCTTAAAACGCGATATCGCATCTCATTTCTATGTTTCATGGTAAGATATAATATGATTTGCGAACTGTCGTGTATTCCGCGTATACACTTCAAATGAATGTAAATGCGACACTTCCTTGCTAGGAAATAGCGTGTGCTGATGTCTAGGTATCGTAGCTATAGATTTCTAATGCTTCTTAAAACGCGATATCGCATCTCATTTCTATGTTTCATGGTAAGATATAATATGATTTGCGAAGTGTGATGTATTCCTCGTCTACACTTCTAATGAATGTAAATGCGACACTTCCTCGCTAGGAAATAGCGTTCGCAGATGTCTACGTATCGTAGCAATAGAGTTCTTATGATTCTTAGAACGCGATATCGCATCTCATTTCTATGGTTCATGGAAAGATATAATATGATTTGCGAAGTGTTATGTATTCCTCGTCTACACTTCAAATGAATGTAAATGGGACACTTCCTTGCTAGGAAATAGCGTCTGCAGATATCTAGGTATCGTAGCGATAGAGTTCTAATGCTTCTTAAAACGCGATATCGCATCTCATTTCTATGTTTCACGGTAAGATATAATATGATTTGCGAAGTGTTATGTATTACTCGTCTACACTTCAGTTGAATGTAAATGCGACACTTCCTTGCAAGGAAATGGCGTTTGCAGATGTCTACGTATCGAAGCAATAGAGTTCAAATGCTTCTTAAAATGAGATATTGCATCTCATATCTATGTTTCATGACAAGATATAATATTCATTGCGAAGTGTTATGCATTCCTCGTCTACGATTCAAACGAATGTAAATGCGACACTTCCTTGCAAGGAAATAGCGTTTGCAGATGTCTACGTATCGTAGCAATAGAGTTCTTATGATTCTTAAAACGCGATATCGCATCTCATTTCTATGTTTCATGGTAAGGTATAATATGATTTGCGAAGTGTTATGTATTCCTCGACTACACTTCAAATGAATTGTGAATGCGACTCTTCCTCGCTAGGAAATAGCGTTTGCAGATGTCTACGTATCGTAGCAATAGCTTTCCAATGCTTCTTAAAACGCGATATCGCATCTCATTTCTATGTTTCATGGTAAGATATAATATGATTTGCGAAGTGTCATGTATTCCTCGTCTACACTTCAAATGAATGTAAATGCGACACTTTCTCGCTAGGAAATAGCGTTTGCAGATGTCTACGTATCGTAGCAATAGAGTTCTTATGATTCTTAAAACGCGATATCGCATCTCATTTCTATGGTTCATGGTAAGATATAATATGATTTGCGAAGTGTTATGTACTCCTCGTCTACACTTCAAATGAATGTAAATGCGACACTTCCTTGCATGGAAATAGCGTTTGCAGATGTCTACGTATCGTAGCAATAGAGTTCTTATGATTCTTAAAACGCGATATCGCATCTCATTTCTATGTTTCATGGTAAGATATAACATTATTTGCAAAGTGTTATGTATTCCTCGTCTACACTTCAAATGAGTGTAAATGCGACACTTCCTTGCAAGGAAATAGCGTCTGCGGATGTCTAGGTATCGTAGCAATAGAGTTCTAATGCCTCTTAAAACGCGATATCGCATCTCATTTCTATGTTTCATGGTAAGATGTAACATGATTTGCGAAGTGTTATGTATTCCTCGTCTACACTTCAAATGAATGTGAATGCGATACTTCCTCGCTAGGGAATAGCGTTTGCAGATGTCTACGTATCGTAGCAATAGATGTCTAATGCTTCTTAAAACGCGATACCGCATCTCATTTCTATGTTTCATGGTAAGATATAATATGATTTGCGAAGTGTCATGTATTCCTCGTCTACACTTCAAATGAATGTAAATGCGACATTTCCTTGCTAGGATATAGCGTTTGCAGATGTTTACGTATCGTAGCAATAGAGTTCTTATGATTCTTAAAACGCGATATCGCATCTCAATTCTATGATTCATGGTAAGATATAATATAATTTGCGAAGTGTTATGTATTCCTCGTCTACACTTCAAATGAATGTAAATGCGACACTTCCTTGCAAAGAAATAGCGTTTGCAGATGTCTACGCACCGCAGCAATATATTTCTTATGCTTCTTGAAACGAGATATTGCATCTCATATCTATGTTTCATGATAAGATATAATATTCATTGCGAAGTGTTATGCATTCCACGTCTACGATTCAAATGAATGTAAATGCGACACTTCCTTGCTAGGAAATAGCGTTTGCAGATGTCTAGGTATCGTAGCAATAGAGTTCTAATGCTTCTTAAAACGCGATATCGCATCTCATTTCTATGTTTCATGGTAAGATATAATATGATTTGCGAAGTGTTATGTATTCCTCGTCTACACTTCAAATGAATGTAAATGCGACACTTCCTCGCTAGGAAATAGCGTTTGCAGATGTCTACGTATCGTAGCAATAGAGTTCTTATGATTCTTAAAACGCGATATCGCATCTCATTTCTATGGTTCATGGTAAGATATAATATGATTTGCGAAGTGTTATGTATTCCTCGTCTACACTTCAAATGAATGTAAATGCGACACTTCCTTGCAAAGAAATAGCGTTTGCAGATGTGTACGTATCGTAGCAATGGATTTCTAATGCTTCTTAAAACGCGATATCGCATCTCATTTCTATGTTTCATGGTAAGATATTATATGATTTGCGAAGTGTTATGTATTCCTCGTCTACACTTCAAATGAATGTAAATGCGACACTTCCTTGCAAGGAAATAGCGTTTGCAGATGTCTACGTATCGTAGCAATAGAGTTCTTATGATTCTTAAAACGCGATATCGCATCTCAATTCTATGATTCATGGTAAGATATAATATGATTTGCGAAGTGTTATGTATTCCTCGTCTACACTTCAAATGAATGTAAATGCGACACTTCCTTGCAAGGAAATTGCGTTTGCAGATGTCTACGTATCGTAGCAATAGAGTTCTTATGATTCTTAAAACGCGATATTGCATCTCAATTCTATGATTCATGGTAAGATATAATATGGATTGCGAAGTGTTATGTATTCCTCGTCTACACTTCAAATGAATGTAAATGCGACACTTCCTTGCAAAGAAATAGCGTTTGCAGATGTCTACGTATCGTAGCAATAGATTTCTAATGCTTCTTAAAATGCGATATCGCATCTCAATTCTATGTTTCATGATAAGATATAATATGATTTGCGAAGTGTTATGTATTCCTCGTCTACACTTCAAATGAATGTAAATGCGACACTTCCTCGCTAGGAAATAACGTTTGCAGATGTCTAGGTATCGTAGCAATAGAGTTCTTATGATTCTTAAAACGCTATATCGCATCTCATTTCTATGTTTCATGGTATGATATAACATGATTTGCGAAGTGTTATGTATTCCTCGTCTACACTTCAAATGAATGTAAATGCGACACTTCCTCGCTAGGAAATAGCGTTTGCAGATGTCTACGTATCGAAGCAATAGAGTTCTTATGATTCTTAAAACGCTATATCGCATCTCATTTCTATGTTTCATGGTATGATATAACATGATTTGCGAAGTGTTATGTATTCCTCGTCTACACTTCAAATGAATGTAAATGCGTCACTTCCTCGCTAGGAAATAGCGTTTGCAGATGTCTACGTATCGTAGCAATAGAGTTCTTATGATTCTTAAAACGCGATATCGCATCTCATTTCTATGGTTCATGGTAAGATATAATATGATTTGCGAAGTGTTATGTATTCCTCGTCTACACTTCAAATGAATGTAAATGCGACACTTCCTTGCAAAGAAATAGCGTTTGCAGATGTCTACGTATCGTAGCAATGGATTTCTAATGCTTCTTAAAACGCGATATCGCATCTCATTTCTATGTTTCATGGTAAGATATAATATGATTTGCGAAGTGTTATGTATTCCTCGTCTACACTTCAAATGAATGTAAATGCGACACTTCCTTGCAAAGAAATAGCGTTTGCAGATGTCTACGTAACGTAGCAATAGATTTCTAATGCTTCTTAAAACGCGATATCGCATCTCATTTCTATGTTTCATGGTATGATATAATATGATTTGCGAAGTGTCATGTATTCCTCGTCTACACGTCAAATGAATGTAAATGCGACACTTCCTTGCAAGGAAATAGCGTTTGCAGATGTCTACGTATCGTAGCAATAGAGTACTTATGATTCTTAAAACGCGATATCGCATCTCAATTCTATGATTCATGGTAAGATATAATATGATTTGCGAAGTGTTATGTATTCCTCGTCTACACTTCAAATGAATGTAAATGCGACACTTCCTTGCAAAGAAATATCGTTTGCAGATGTCTACGCATCGTAGCAATAGATTTATAATGCTTCTTAAAACGAGATATTGCATCTCATATCTATGTTTCATGATAAGATATAATATTCATTGCGAAGTGTTATGCATTCCACGTCTACGATTCAAATGAATGTAAATGCGACACTTCCTTGCTAGGAAATAGCGTTTGCAGATGTCTAGGTATCGTAGCAATAAAGTTCTAATGCTTCTTAAAACGCGATATCGCATCTCATTTCTATGTTTCATGGTAAGATATAATATGATTTGCGAAGTGTTATGTATTCCTCGTCTACACTTCAAATGAATGTAAATGCGACACTTCCTCGCTAGGAAATAACGTTTGCAGATGTCTAGGTATCGTAGCAATAGATTTCTTATGATTCTTAAAACGCTATATCGCATCTCATTTCTATGTTTCATGGTAGGATATAACATGATTTGCGAAGTGTTATGTATTCCTCGTCTACACTTCAAATGAATGTAAATGCGACACTTCCTCGCTAGGAAATAGCGTTTGCAGATGTCTACGTATCGTAGCAATAGAGTTCTTATGATTCTTAAAACGCGATATCGCATCTCATTTCTATGGTTCATGGTAAGATATAATATGATTTGCGAAGTGTTATGTATTCCTTGTCTACACTTCAAATGAATGTAAATGCGACACTTCCTTGCAAAGAAATAGCGTTTGCAGATGTCTACGTATCGTAGCAATGGATTTCTAATGCTTCTTAAAACGCGATATCGCATCTCATTTCTATGTTTCATGGTAAGATATTATATGATTTGCGAAGTGTTATGTATTCCTCGTCTACACTTCAAATGAATGTAAATGCGACACTTCCTTGCAAGGAAATAGCGTTTGCAGCTGTCTACGTATCGTAGCAATAGAGTTCTTATGATTCTTAAAACGAGATATTGCATCTCATATCTATGTTTCATGATAAGATATAATATTCATTGCGAAGTGTTATGCATTCCACGTTTACGATTCAAATGAATGTAAATGCGACACTTCCTTGCTGGGAAATAGCGTTTGCAGATGTCTAGGTATCGTAGCAATAGAGTTCTAATGCTCCTTAAAACGCGATATCGCATCCCATTTCTATGTTTCATGGTAAGATATAATATGGATTGCGAAGTGTTATGTATTCCTCGTCTACACTTCAAATGAATGTAAATGCGACACATCCTTGCAAAGAAATAGCGTTTGCAGATGTCTACGTATCGTAGCAATAGATTTCTAATGCTTCTTAAAACGCGATATCGCATCTCATTTCTATGTTTCATGGTAAGATATTATATGATTCGCGAAGTGTTATGTATTCCTCGTCTACACTTCAAATGAATGTAAATGCGACACTTCCTTGAATGGAAATAGCGTCTGCAGATGTCTGGGTATCGTAGCGATAGAGTTCTAATGCTTCTCAAAACGCAATATCGCATCTCAATTCTATGATTCATGGTAAGATATAATATGATTTGCGAAGTGTTATGTATTCCTCGTCTACACTTCAAATGAATGTAAATGCGACACTTCCTTGCAAGGAAATTGCGTTTGCAGATGTCTACGTATCGTAGCAATAGAGTTCTTATGATTCTTAAAACGCGATATCGCATCTCAATTCTATGATTCATGGTAAGATATAATATGGATTGCGAAGTGTTATGTATTCCTCGTCTACACTTCAAGTGAATGTAAATGCGACACATCCTTGCAAAGAAATAGCGTTTGCAGATGTCTACGTATCGTAGCAATAGATTTCTAATGCTTCTTAAAACGCGATATCGCATCTCATTTCTATGGTTCATGGTAAGATATAATATGATTTGCGAAGTGTTATGTATTCCTCGTCTACACTTCAAATGAATGTAAACGCGACACTTCCTTGCTAGGAAATAGCGTCTGCAGATGTCTAGGTATCGTAGCGATAGAGTTCTAGTGCTTCTTAAAACGCGATATCGCATCTCATTTCTATGTTTCATGGTAAGATATAATATGATTTGCGAAGTGTCATGTATGCCTCGTTTACACTTCAAATGGATGTAAATGCGACACTTCCTTGCTAGGAAATAGCGTCTGCAGATGTCTAGGTATCGTAGCAATAGTGTTCTAATGCTTCTTAAAACGCGATATCGCTTCTCATTTCCATGTTTCATGGTAAGACATAATATGATTTGCGAAGTGTTATGTATTCCTCGTCTACACATCAAATGAATGTAAATGCGACACTTCCTTGCAAGGAAATGGCGTTTGCAGATGTCTATGTATCGTAGCAATAGTGTTCTTATGATTCTTAAAACGCGATATCGCATCTCATTTCTATGTTTCATGGTAAGATATAATATGATTTGCAAAGTGTTATGTATTCCTCGTCTACACTTCATATGAATGTTAATGCGACACTTCCTTACAAGGAAAGTGCGTTTGCAGATGTCTACGTATCGTAGCAATAGAGTTCTTATGATTCTTAAAGCGCGATATCGCATCTCATTTCTATGTTTTATGGTAAGATATAATATGATTTGCGTAGTGTTATGTATTCCTCGTCTACACTTCAAATGAATGTAAATGCGACACTTCCTTGAATGGAAATAGCGTCTGCAGATGTCTAGGTATCGTAGCGACAGAGTTCTAATGCTTCTCAAAACGCAATATCGCATCTCATTTCTATGTTTCATGGTAAGATATAATATGATTTGCGAAGTGTGATCTATTCCTCGTATACACTTCAAATGAATGTAAATGCGACACTTCCTCGCTAGGAAATAGCGTTTGCAGATGTCTACCTATCGTAGCGATAGAATTCTAGTGCTTCTTAAAACGCGATATCGCATCTCATTTCTATGTTTCATGGTAAGATATAATATGATTTGCGAAGTGTTTTGTATTCCTCGTCTACACTTCAAATGAATGTAAATGCGACACTTCCTTGCAAGGAAATAGCGTCTGCGGATGTCTATGTATCGTAGCAATAGATTTCTAATGCTTCTTAAAACGCGATATCGCATCTCATTTCTATGTTTCATGGTAAGATATAACATGATTTGCGAAGTGTTATGTATTCCTCGTCTACAATTCAATTGAATGTAAATGCGACACTTCATTGCAAGAAAATAGCGTTTGCAGATGTCTACGTATCGACGCAATAGAGTTCAAATGCTTCTTAAAACGAGATATTGCGTCTCATATCTGTATTTCATGATAAGATATAATATTCATTATGAAGTGTTATGCATTCCTCGTCTACGATTCAAATGAATGTAAATGCGACACTTCCTTGCAGGGAAATAGCGTTTTCAGATGTCTACGTATCGTAGCAATAGAGTTCTTATGATCCTTAAAACGCGATATCGCATCTCAATTCTATGATTCATGGTAAGATATAATATGGATTGCGAAGTGTTATGTATTCCTCGTCTACACTTCAAATGAATGTAAATGCGACACTTCCTTGCAAAGAAATAGCGTTTGCAGATGTCAACGTATCGTAGCAATAGATTTCTAATGCTTCTTAAAATGCGATATCGCATCTCAATTCTATGTTTCATGGTAAGATATAATATGATTTGCGAAGTGTTATGTATTCCTCGTCTACACTTCAAATGAATGTAAATGCGACACTTCCTCGCTAGGAAATAACGTTTGCAGATGTCTAGGTATCGTAGCAATAGATTTCTTATGATTCTTAAAACGCTATATCGCATCTCATTTCTATGTTTCATGGTAGGATATAACATGATTTGCGAAGTGTTATGTATTCCTCGTCTACACTTCAAATGAATGTAAATGCGACACTTCCTCGCTAGGAAATAGCGTTTGCAGATGTCTACGTATCGTAGCAATAGAGTTCTTATGATTCTTAAAACGCGATATCGCATCTCAATTCTATGATTCATGGTAAGATATAATATGGATTGCGAAGTGTTATGTATTCCTCGTCTACACTTCAAATGAATGTAAATGCGACACTTCCTTGCAAAGAAATAGCGTTTGCAGATGTCAACGTATCGTAGCAATAGATTTCTAATGCTTCTTAAAATGCGATATCGCATCTCAATTCTATGTTTCATGGTAAGATATAATATGATTTGCGAAGTGTTATGTATTCCTCGTCTACACTTCAAATGAATGTAAATGCGACACTTCCTCGCTAGGAAATAACGTTTGCAGATGTCTAGGTATCGTAGCAATAGATTTCTTATGATTCTTAAAACGCTATATCGCATCTCATTTCTATGTTTCATGGTAGGATATAACATGATTTGCGAAGTGTTATGTATTCCTCGTCTACACTTCAAATGAATGTAAATGCGACACTTCCTCGCTAGGAAATAGCGTTTGCAGATGTCTACGTATCGTAGCAATAGAGTTCTTATGATTCTTAAAACGCGATATCGCATCTCATTTCTATGGCTCATGGTAAGATATAATATGATTTGCGAAGTGTTATGTATTCCTTGTCTACACTTCAAATGAATGTAAATGCGACACTTCCTTGCAAAGAAATAGCGTTTGCAGATGTCTACGTATCGTAGCAATGGATTTCTAATGCTTCTTAAAACGCGATATCGCATCTCATTTCTATGTTTCATGGTAAGATATTATATGATTTGCGAAGTGTTATGTATTCCTCGTCTACACTTCAAATGAATGTAAATGCGACACTTCCTTGCAAGGAAATAGCGTTTGCAGCTGTCTACGTATCGTAGCAATAGTGTTCTTATGATTCTTAAAACGAGATATTGCATCTCATATCTATGTTTCATGGTAAGATATTATATGATTCGCGAAGTGTTATGTATTCCTCGTCTACACTTCAAATGAATGTAAATGCGACACTTCCTTGAATGGAAATAGCGTCTGCAGATGTCTGGGTATCGTAGCGATAGAGTTCTAATGCTTCTCAAAACGCAATATCGCATCTCAATTCTATGATTCATGGTAAGATATAATATGATTTGCGAAGTGTTATGTATTCCTCGTCTACACTTCAAATGAATGTAAATGCGACACTTCCTTGCAAGGAAATTGCGTTTGCAGATGTCTACGTATCGTAGCAATAGAGTTCTTATGATTCTTAAAACGCGATATCGCATCTCAATTCTATGATTCATGGTAAGATATAATATGGATTGCGAAGTGTTATGTATTCCTCGTCTACACTTCAAGTGAATGTAAATGCGACACATCCTTGCAAAGAAATAGCGTTTGCAGATGTCTACGTATCGTAGCAATAGATTTCTAATGCTTCTTAAAACGCGATATCGCATCTCATTTCTATGGTTCATGGTAAGATATAATATAATTTGCGAAGTGTTATGTATTCCTCGTCTACACTTCAAATGAATGTAAACGCGACACTTCCTTGCTAGGAAATAGCGTCTGCAGATGTCTAGGTATCGTAGCGATAGAGTTCTAGTGCTTCCTAAAACGCGATATCGCATCTCATTTCTATGTTTCATGGTAAGATATAATATGATTTGCGAAGTGTCATGTATGCCTCGTTTACACTTCAAATGAATGTAAATGCGACACTTCCTTGCTAGGAAATAGCGTCTGCAGATGTCTAGGTATCGTAGCAATAGTGTTCTAATGCTTCTTAAAACGCGATATCGCTTCTCATTTCCATGTTTCATGGTAAGACATAATATGATTTGCGAAGTGTTATGTATTCCTCGTCTACACATCAAATGAATGTAAATGCGACACTTCCTTGCAAGGAAATGGCGTTTGCAGATGTCTATGTATCGTAGCAATAGTGTTCTTATGATTCTTAAAACGCGATATCGCATCTCATTTCTATGTTTCATGGTAAGATATAATATGATTTGCAAAGTGTTATGTATTCCTCGTCTACACTTCATATGAATGTTAATGCGACACTTCCTTACAAGGAAAGTGCGTTTGCAGATGTCTACGTATCGTAGCAATAGAGTTCTTATGATTCTTAAAGCGCGATATCGCATCTCAGTTCTATGTTTTATGGTAAGATATAATATGATTTGCGTAGTGTTATGTATTCCTCGTCTACACTTCAAATGAATGTAAATGCGACACTTCCTTGAATAGAAATAGCGTCTGCAGATGTCTAGGTATCGTAGCGACAGAGTTCTAATGCTGCTCAAAACGCAATATCGCATCTCATTTCTATGTTTCATGGTAAGATATAATATGATTTGCGAAGTGTGATCTATTCCTCGTATACACTTCAAATGAATGTAAATGCGACACTTCCTCGCTAGGAAATAGCGTTTGCAGATGTCTACCTATCGTAGCGATAGAATTCTAGTGCTTCTTAAAACGCGATATCGCATCTCATTTCTATGTTTCATGGTAAGATATAATATGATTTGCGAAGTGTTTTGTATTCCTCGTCTACACTTCAAATGAATGTAAATGCGACACTTCCTTGCAAGGAAATAGCGTCTGCGGATGTCTATGTATCGTAGCAATAGAGTTCTAATGCTTCTTAAAACGCGATATCGCATCTCATTTCTATGTTTCATGGTAAGATATAACATGATTTGCGAAGTGTTATGTATTCCTCGTCTACAATTCAATTGAATGTAAATGCGACACTTCATTGCAAGAAAATAGCGTTTGCAGATGTCTACGTATCGAAGCAATAGAGTTCAAATGCTTCTTAAAACGAGATATTGCGTCTCATATCTGTATTTCATGATAAGATATAATATTCATTATGAAGTGTTATGCATTCCTCGTCTACGATTCAAATGAATGTAAATGCGACACTTCCTTGCAGGGAAATAGCGTTTGCAGATGTCTACGTATCGTAGCAATAGAGTTCTTATGATCCTTAAAACGCGATATCGCATCTCAATTCTATGATTCATGGTAAGATATAATATGATTTGCAAAGTGTTATGTATTCCTCGTCTACACTTCATATGAATGTTAATGCGACACTTCCTTACAAGGAAAGTGCGTTTGCAGATGTCTACGTATCGTAGCAATAGATTTCTAATGCTTCTTAAAACGCGATATCGCATCTCATTTCTATGGTTCATGGTAAGATATAATATAATTTGCGAAGTGTTATGTATTCCTCGTCTACACTTCAAATGAATGTAAACGCGACACTTCCTTGCTAGGAAATAGCGTCTGCAGATGTCTAGGTATCGTAGCGATAGAGTTCTAGTGCTTCTTAAAACGCGATATCGCATCTCATTTCTATGTTTCATGGTAAGATATAATATGATTTGCGAAGTGTCATGTATGCCTCGTTTACACTTCAAATGAATGTAAATGCGACACTTCCTTGCTAGGAAATAGCGTCTGCAGATGTCTAGGTATCGTAGCAATAGTGTTCTAATGCTTCTTAAAACGCGATATCGCTTCTCATTTCCATGTTTCATGGTAAGACATAATATGATTTGCGAAGTGTTATGTATTCCTCGTCTACACATCAAATGAATGTAAATGCGACACTTCCTTGCAAGGAAATGGCGTTTGCAGATGTCTATGTATCGTAGCAATAGTGTTCTTATGATTCTTAAAACGCGATATCGCATCTCATTTCTATGTTTCATGGTAAGATATAATATGATTTGCAAAGTGTTATGTATTCCTCGTCTACACTTCATATGAATGTTAATGCGACACTTCCTTACAAGGAAAGTGCGTTTGCAGATGTCTACGTATCGTAGCAATAGAGTTCTTATGATTCTTAAAGCGCGATATCGCATCTCAGTTCTATGTTTTATGGTAAGATATAATATGATTTGCGTAGTGTTATGTATTCCTCGTCTACACTTCAAATGAATGTAAATGCGACACTTCCTTGAATAGAAATAGCGTCTGCAGATGTCTAGGTATCGTAGCGACAGAGTTCTAATGCTTCTCAAAACGCAATATCGCATCTCATTTCTATGTTTCATGGTAAGATATAATATGATTTGCGAAGTGTGATCTATTCCTCGTATACACTTCAAATGAATGTAAATGCGACACTTCCTCGCTAGGAAATAGCGTTTGCAGATGTCTACCTATCGTAGCGATAGAATTCTAGTGCTTCTTAAAACGCGATATCGCATCTCATTTCTATGTTTCATGGTAAGATATAATATGATTTGCGAAGTGTTTTGTATTCCTCGTCTACACTTCAAATGAATGTAAATGCGACACTTCCTTGCAAGGAAATAGCGTCTGCGGATGTCTATGTATCGTAGCAATAGAGTTCTAATGCTTCTTAAAACGCGATATCGCATCTCATTTCTATGTTTCATGGTAAGATATAACATGATTTGCGAAGTGTTATGTATTCCTCGTCTACAATTCAATTGAATGTAAATGCGACACTTCATTGCAAGAAAATAGCGTTTGCAGATGTCTACGTATCGAAGCAATAGAGTTCAAATGCTTCTTAAAACGAGATATTGCGTCTCATATCTGTATTTCATGATAAGATATAATATTCATTATGAAGTGTTATGCATTCCTCGTCTACGATTCAAATGAATGTAAATGCGACACTTCCTTGCAGGGAAATAGCGTTTGCAGATGTCTACGTATCGTAGCAATAGAGTTCTTATGATCCTTAAAACGCGATATCGCATCTCAATTCTATGATTCATGGTAAGATATAATATGGATTGCGAAGTGTTATGTATTCCTCGTCTACACTTCAAATGAATGTAAATGCGACACTTCCTTGCAAAGAAATAGCGTTTGCAGATGTCAACGTATCGTAGCAATAGACTTCTAATGCTTCTTAAAATGCGATATCGCATCTCAATTCTATGTTTCATGGTAAGATATAATATGATTTGCGAAGTGTTATGTATTCCTCGTCTACACTTCAAATGAATGTAAATGCGACACATCCTTGCGAGGAAAAAGCGTTTGCAGATGTCTACCTATCGTAGCAATAGAGTTCATATGATTCTTAAAACGCGATATCGCATCTCAATTCTATGATTCATGGTAAGATATAATATGGATTGCGAAGTGTTATGTATTCCTCGTCTACACTTCAAGTGAATGTAAATGCGACACATCCTTGCAAAGAAATAGCGTTTGCAGATGTCTACGTATCGTAGCAATAGATTTCTAATGCTTCTTAAAACGCGATATCGCATCTCATTTCTATGGTTCATGGTAAGATATAATATAATTTGCGAAGTGTTATGTATTCCTCGTCTACACTTCAAATGAATGTAAACGCGACACTTCCTTGCTAGGAAATAGCGTCTGCAGATGTCTAGGTATCGTAGCGATAGAGTTCTAGTGCTTCTTAAAACGCGATATCGCATCTCATTTCTATGTTTCATGGTAAGATATAATATGATTTGCGAAGTGTCATGTATGCCTCGTTTACACTTCAAATGAATGTAAATGCGACACTTCCTTGCTAGGAAATAGCGTCTGCAGATGTCTAGGTATCGTAGCAATAGTGTTCTAATGCTTCTTAAAACGCGATATCGCTTCTCATTTCCATGTTTCATGGTAAGACATAATATGATTTGCGAAGTGTTATGTATTCCTCGTCTACACATCAAATGAATGTAAATGCGACACTTCCTTGCAAGGAAATGGCGTTTGCAGATGTCTATGTATCGTAGCAATAGTGTTCTTATGATTCTTAAAACGCGATATCGCATCTCATTTCTATGTTTCATGGTAAGATATAATATGATTTGCAAAGTGTTATGTATTCCTCGTCTACACTTCATATGAATGTTAATGCGACACTTCCTTACAAGGAAAGTGCGTTTGCAGATGTCTACGTATCGTAGCAATAGAGTTCTTATGATTCTTAAAGCGCGATATCGCATCTCAGTTCTATGTTTTATGGTAAGATATAATATGATTTGCGTAGTGTTATGTATTCCTCGTCTACACTTCAAATGAATGTAAATGCGACACTTCCTTGAATAGAAATAGCGTCTGCAGATGTCTAGGTATCGTAGCGACAGAGTTCTAATGCTTCTCAAAACGCAATATCGCATCTCATTTCTATGTTTCATGGTAAGATATAATATGATTTGCGAAGTGTGATCTATTCCTCGTATACACTTCAAATGAATGTAAATGCGACACTTCCTCGCTAGGAAATAGCGTTTGCAGATGTCTACCTATCGTAGCGATAGAATTCTAGTGCTTCTTAAAACGCGATATCGCATCTCATTTCTATGTTTCATGGTAAGATATAATATGATTTGCGAAGTGTTTTGTATTCCTCGTCTACACTTCAAATGAATGTAAATGCGACACTTCCTTGCAAGGAAATAGCGTCTGCGGATGTCTATGTATCGTAGCAATAGAGTTCTAATGCTTCTTAAAACGCGATATCGCATCTCATTTCTATGTTTCATGGTAAGATATAACATGATTTGCGAAGTGTTATGTATTCCTCGTCTACAATTCAATTGAATGTAAATGCGACACTTCATTGCAAGAAAATAGCGTTTGCAGATGTCTACGTATCGAAGCAATAGAGTTCAAATGCTTCTTAAAACGAGATATTGCGTCTCATATCTGTATTTCATGATAAGATATAATATTCATTATGAAGTGTTATGCATTCCTCGTCTACGATTCAAATGAATGTAAATGCGACACTTCCTTGCAGGGAAATAGCGTTTGCAGATGTCTACGTATCGTAGCAATAGAGTTCTTATGATCCTTAAAACGCGATATCGCATCTCAATTCTATGATTCATGGTAAGATATAATATGGATTGCGAAGTGTTATGTATTCCTCGTCTACACTTCAAATGAATGTAAATGCGACACTTCCTTGCAAAGAAATAGCGTTTGCAGATGTCAACGTATCGTAGCAATAGACTTCTAATGCTTCTTAAAATGCGATATCGCATCTCAATTCTATGTTTCATGGTAAGATATAATATGATTTGCGAAGTGTTATGTATTCCTCGTCTACACTTCAAATGAATGTAAATGCGACACTTCCTCGCTAGGAAATAACGTTTGCAGATGTCTAGGTATCGTAGCAATAGATTTCTTATGATTCTTAAAACGCTATATCGCATCTCATTTCTATGTTTCATGGTAGGATATAACATGATTTGCGAAGTGTTATGTATTCCTCGTCTACACTTCAAATGAATGTAAATGCGACACTTCCTTGCAAGGAAATTGCGTTTGCAGATGTCTACGTATCGTAGCAATAGAGTTCTTATGATTCTTAAAACGCGATATCGCATCTCAATTCTATGATTCATGGTAAGATATAATATGGATTGCGAAGTGTTATGTATTCCTCGTCTACACTTCAAGTGAATGTAAATGCGACACATCCTTGCAAAGAAATAGCGTTTGCAGATGTCTACGTATCGTAGCAATAGTGTTCTAATGCTTCTTAAAACGCGATATCGCTTCTCATTTCCATGTTTCATGGTAAGACATAATATGATTTGCGAAGTGTTATGTATTCCTCGTCTACACATCAAATGAATGTAAATGCGACACTTCCTTGCAAGGAAATGGCGTTTGCAGATGTCTATGTATCGTAGCAATAGTGTTCTTATGATTCTTAAAACGCGATATCGCATCACATTTCTATGTTTCATGGTAAGATATAATATGATTTGCAAAGTGTTATGTATTCCTCGTCTACACTTCATATGAATGTTAATGCGACACTTCCTTACAAGGAAAGTGCGTTTGCAGATGTCTACGTATCGTAGCAATAGAGTTCTTATGATTCTTAAAGCGCGATATCGCATCTCATTTCTATGTTTTATGGTAAGATATAATATGATTTGCGTAGTGTTATGTATTCCTCGTCTACACTTCAAATGAATGTAAATGCGACACTTCCTTGAATGGAAATAGCGTCTGCAGATGTCTAGGTATCGTAGCGAGAGAGTTCTAATGCTTCTCAAAACGCAATATCGCATCTCATTTCTATGTTTCATGGTAAGATATAATATGATTTGCGAAGTGTGATCTATTCCTCGTATACACTTCAAATGAATGTAAATGCGACACTTCCTCGCTAGGAAATAGCGTTTGCAGATGTCTACCTATCGTAGCGATAGAATTCTAGTGCTTCTTAAAACGCGATATCGCATCTCATTTCTATGTTTCATGGTAAGATATAATATGATTTGCGAAGTGTTTTGTATTCCTCGTCTACACTTCAAATGAATGTAAATGCGACACTTCCTTGCAAAGAAATAGCGTTTGCAGATGCCTACGTATCGTAGCAATAGATTTCTAATGCTTCTTAAAACGCGATATCGCATCACAATTCTATGTTTCATGGTAAGATATTATATGATTTGCGAAGTGTTATGTATTCCTCGTCTACACTTCAAATGAATGTAAATGCGACACTTCCTCGCTAGGAAATAGCGTTTGCAGATGTCTACCTATCGTAGCGATAGAATTCTAGTGCTTCTTAAAACGCGATATCGCATCTCATTTCTATGTTTCATGGTAAGATATAATATGATTTGCGAAGTGTTTTGTATTCCTCGTCTACACTTCAAATGAATGTAAATGCGACACTTCCTTGCAAGGAAATAGCGTCTGCGGATGTCTATGTATCGTAGCAATAGAGTTCTAATGCTTCTTAAAACGCGATATCGCATCTCATTTCTATGTTTCATGGTAAGATATAACATGATTTGCGAAGTGTTATGTATTCCTCGTCTACAATTCAATTGAATGTAAATGCGACACTTCATTGCAAGAAAATAGCGTTTGCAGATGTCTACGTATCGAAGCAATAGAGTTCAAATGCTTCTTAAAACGAGATATTGCGTCTCATATCTGTATTTCATGATAAGATATAATATTCATTATGAAGTGTTATGCATTCCTCGTCTACGATTCAAATGAATGTAAATGCGACACTTCCTTGCAGGGAAATAGCGTTTGCAGATGTCTACGTATCGTAGCAATAGAGTTCTTATGATCCTTAAAACGCGATATCGCATCTCAATTCTATGATTCATGGTAAGATATAATATGGATTGCGAAGTGTTATGTATTCCTCGTCTACACTTCAAATGAATGTAAATGCGACACTTCCTTGCAAAGAAATAGCGTTTGCAGATGTCAACGTATCGTAGCAATAGATTTCTAATGCTTCTTAAAATGCGATATCGCATCTCAATTCTATGTTTCATGGTAAGATATAATATGATTTGCGAAGTGTTATGTATTCCTCGTCTACACTTCAAATGAATGTAAATGCGACACTTCCTCGCTAGGAAATAACGTTTGCAGATGTCTAGGTATCGTAGCAATAGATTTCTTATGATTCTTAAAACGCTATATCGCATCTCATTTCTATGTTTCATGGTAGGATATAACATGATTTGCGAAGTGTTATGTATTCCTCGTCTACACTTCAAATGAATGTAAATGCGACACTTCCTCGCTAGGAAATAGCGTTTGCAGATGTCTACGTATCGTAGCAATAGAGTTCTTATGATTCTTAAAACGCGATATCGCATCTCAATTCTATGATTCATGGTAAGATATAATATGGATTGCGAAGTGTTATGTATTCCTCGTCTACACTTCAAATGAATGTAAATGCGACACTTCCTTGCAAAGAAATAGCGTTTGCAGATGTCAACGTATCGTAGCAATAGATTTCTAATGCTTCTTAAAATGCGATATCGCATCTCAATTCTATGTTTCATGGTAAGATATAATATGATTTGCGAAGTGTTATGTATTCCTCGTCTACACTTCAAATGAATGTAAATGCGACACTTCCTCGCTAGGAAATAACGTTTGCAGATGTCTAGGTATCGTAGCAATAGATTTCTTATGATTCTTAAAACGCTATATCGCATCTCATTTCTATGTTTCATGGTAGGATATAACATGATTTGCGAAGTGTTATGTATTCCTCGTCTACACTTCAAATGAATGTAAATGCGACACTTCCTCGCTAGGAAATAGCGTTTGCAGATGTCTACGTATCGTAGCAATAGAGTTCTTATGATTCTTAAAACGCGATATCGCATCTCATTTCTATGGTTCATGGTAAGATATAATATGATTTGCGAAGTGTTATGTATTCCTTGTCTACACTTCAAATGAATGTAAATGCGACACTTCCTTGCAAAGAAATAGCGTTTGCAGATGTCTACGTATCGTAGCAATGGATTTCTAATGCTTCTTAAAACGCGATATCGCATCTCATTTCTATGTTTCATGGTAAGATATTATATGATTTGCGAAGTGTTATGTATTCCTCGTCTACACATCAAATGAATGTAAATGCGACACTTCCTTGCAAGGAAATGGCGTTTGCAGATGTCTATGTATCGTAGCAATAGTGTTCTTATGATTCTTAAAACGCGATATCGCATCTCATTTCTATGTTTCATGGTAAGATATAATATGATTTGCAAAGTGTTATGTATTCCTCGTCTACACTTCATATGAATGTTAATGCGACACTTCCTTACAAGGAAAGTGCGTTTGCAGATGTCTACGTATCGTAGCAATAGAGTTCTTATGATTCTTAAAGCGCGATATCGCATCTCATTTCTATGTTTTATGGTAAGATATAATATGATTTGCGTAGTGTTATGTATTCCTCGTCTACACTTCAAATGAATGTAAATGCGACACTTCCTTGAATGGAAATAGCGTCTGCAGATGTCTAGGTATCGTAGCGAGAGAGTTCTAATGCTTCTCAAAACGCAATATCGCATCTCATTTCTATGTTTCATGGTAAGATATAATATGATTTGCGAAGTGTGATCTATTCCTCGTATACACTTCAAATGAATGTAAATGCGACGCTTCCTCGCTAGGAAATAGCGTTTGCAGATGTCTACCTATCGTAGCGATAGAATTCTAGTGCTTCTTAAAACGCGATATCGCATCTCATTTCTATGTTTCATGGTAAGATATAATATGATTTGCGAAGTGTTTTGTATTCCTCGTCTACACTTCAAATGAATGTAAATGCGACACTTCCTTGCAAAGAAATAGCGTTTGCAGATGCCTACGTATCGTAGCAATAGATTTCTAATGCTTCTTAAAACGCGATATCGCATCACAATTCTATGTTTCATGGTAAGATATTATATGATTTGCGAAGTGTTATGTATTCCTCGTCTACACTTCAAATGAATGTAAATGCGACACTTCCTTGCAAAGAAATAGCGTTTGCAGATGTCTACGCATCGTAGCAATAAGTTTCTAATGCTTCTTAAAACGAGATATTGCATCTCATATCCATGTTTCATGATAAGATATAGTATTCATTGCGAAGTGTTATGCATTCCACGTCTACGATTCAAATGAATGTAAATGCGACACTTCCTTGCTAGGAAATAGCGTTTGCAGATGTCTACGTATTGTAGCAATAGAGTTCTTATGATTGAAACGCGATATCGCATCTCAATTCTATGATTCATGGTAAGATATAATATGATTTGCGAAGTGTTATGTATTCCTCGTCTACACTTCAAATGAATGTAAATGCGACACTTCCTTGCAAGGAAATAGCGTTTGCAGATGTCTACGTATCGTAGCAATGGAGTTCTAATGATTCTTAAAACGCGATATCGCATCTCATTTCTATGTTTCATGGTAAGATATAATATGATTTGCAAAGTGTTATGTATTCCTCGTCTACACTTCATATGAATGTTAATGCGACACTTCCTTACAAGGAAAGTGCGTTTGCAGATGTCTGCATATCGTAGCAATAGAGTTCTTATGATACTTAAAACGCGATATCGCATCTCATTTCTATGTTTCATGGTAAGATATAATATGATTTGCAAAGTGTTATGTATTCCTCATCTACACTTCATATGAATGTTAATTGCGACACTACCTTACAAGGAAAGTGCGTTTGCAGATGTCTACGTATCGTAGCAATGGAGTTCTTATGATTCTTAAAACGCGATATCGCTTCTCATTTCTATGTATCATGGTAAGATATAATATGATTTGCGAAGTGTCGTGTATTCCGCGTATACACTTCAAATGAATGTAAATGCGACACTTCTTTGCTAGGAAATAGCGTCTGCAGATGTCTAGGTATCGTAGCAATAGAGTTCTAATGCTTCTTAAAATACGATATCGCATCTCATTTCTATGTTTCATAGTAAGATATAATATGATTTGCGAAGTGTGATGTATTCCTCGTCTACACTTCAAATGAATGTAAATGCGACACTTCCTCGCTAGGAAATAGCGTTTGCAGATGTTTAAGTATCGTAGCAATAGAGTTCTTATGATTCTTAACACGCGATAACGCATCTCATTTCTATGTTTCATGGTAAGATATAATATGATTTGCGAAGTGTCATGTATGCCTCGTTTACACTTCAAATGAATGTAAATGCGACACTTCCTTGCTAGGAAATAGCGTCTGCAGATGTCTAGGTATCGTAGCAATAGTGTTCTAATGCTTCTTAAAACGCGATATCGCTTCTCATTTCTATGTTTCATGGTAAGATATAATATGATTTGCGAAGTGTCGTGTATTCCTCGTATACACTTCAAATGAATGTAAATGCGACACTTCCTTGCTAGGAAATAGCGTCTGCAGATGTCTAGGTATCGTAGTAATGGAGTTCCAATGCTTCTTAAAATGCGATATCGCATCTCATTTCTATGTTTCATGGTAAGATATTATATGATTTGCGAAGTGTTATGTATTCCTCGTCTACACTTCAAATGAATGTAAATGCGACACTTCCTTGCAAGGAAATAGCGTTTGCAGATGTCTACGTATCGTAGCAATGGAGTTCTTATGATTCTTAAAACGCGATATCGCATCTCATTTCTATGTTTCATGGTAAGATATAATATGATTTGCGAAGTGTTATGTATTCCTCGTCTACACTTCAAATGAATGTAAATGCGACACTGCCTTGCAAGGAAATAGCGTTTGCAGATGTCTACGTATCATAACAATAGAGTTCCTATGATTCTTAGAACGCGATATCGCATCTCATTTCTATGTTTCATGGTAAGATATAATATGAATTGCGAAGTGTTATGTATTCCTCGTCTACACTTCAAATGAATGTAAATGCGACACTTCCTCGCTAGGAAATAGCGTTTGCAGATAACTACATATCGTAGCAATAGATTTCTAATGCTTCTTAAAACGCGATATCGCATCTCATTTCTATGTTTCATGGTAAGATATAATATGATTTGCGAAGTGTCATGTATGCCTCGTTTACACTTCAAATGAATGTAAATGCGATACTTCCTTGCTAGGAAATAGCGTCTGCAGATGTCTAGGTATCGTAGCAATAGTGTTCTAATGCTTCTTAAAACGCGATATCTCTTCTCATTTCTATGTTTCATGGTAAGATATAATATGATTTGCGAAGTGTCGTGTATTCCTCGTATATACTTCAAATGAATGTAAATGCGATACTTCCTTGCTAGGAAATAGCGTCTGCAGATGTCTAGGTATCGTAGCAATAGAGTTCTAATGCTTCTTAAAACGCGATATCGCATCTCATTTCTATGTTTCATGGTAAGATATAATATTCATTGCGAAGTGTTATGCATTCCTCGTCTACGATTCAAATGAACGTAAACGCGCAACTTCCTTGCAAGGAAATAGCGTTTGCAGATGTCTACGTATCGTAACAATAGAGTTCTTATGATTCTTAAAACGCGATATCGCATCTCATTTCTATGTTTCATGGTAAGATATAATATGATTTGCGAAGTGTGATGTATTCCTCGTCTACACTTCAAATGAATGTAAATGCGACACTTCCTCGCTAGGAAATAGCGTTTGCAGATGTCTACGTATCGTAGCAATAGGTTTCTTATGATTCTTAAAACGCGATATCGCATCTCATTTCTATGGTTCATGGTAAGATATAATATGATTTGCGAAGTGTTATGTATTCCTCGTCTACACTTCAAATGAATGTAAATGGGACACTTCCTTGCAAAGAAATAGCGTTTGCAGATGTCTACGTATCGTAGCAATAGATTTCTAATGCTTCTTAAAACGCGATATCGCATCTCATTTCTATGTTTCATGGTATGATATAATATGATTTGCGAAGTGTTGTGTATTCCGCGTATACACTTCAAATGAATGTAAATGCGACACTTCCCTGCTAGGAAATAGCGTCTGCAGATGTCTAGGTGTAGTAGCAATAGATTTCTAATGCTTCTTAAAACGCGATATCGCATCTCATTTCTGTGTTTCATGGTAAGATATAATATGATTTGCGAAGTGTGATGTATTCCTCGTCTACACTTCAAATGAATGTAAATGCGACACTTCCTCGCTAGGAAATAGCGTTTGCAGATGTCTACGTATCGTAGCAATAGAGGTCTTATGATTCTTAAAACGCGATATCGCATCTCATTTCTATGGTTCATGGTAAGATATAATATGATTTGCGAAGTGTTATGTATTCCTCGTCTACACTTCAATTGAATGTAAATGCGACACTTCCTTGCAAGGAAATAGCGTTTGCAGATGTCTACGTATCGAAGCAATAGAGTTCAAATGCTTCTTAAAGTGACATATTGCATCTTATATCTATGTTTCATGACAAGATATAATATTCATTGCGAAGTGTTATGCATTCCTCGTCTACGATTAAAACGAATGTAAATGTGACACTTCCTTGCAAGGAAATAGCGTTTGCAGATGTCTACGTATCGTAGCAATAGAGTTTTTATGATTCTTAAAACGCGATATCGCATCTCATTTCTATGTTTCATGGTAAGGTATAATATGATTTGCGAAGTGTTATGTATTCCTCGTCTACACTTCAAATGAATTGTGAATGCGAAACTTCCTCGCTAGGAAATAACGTTTGCAGATGTCTACGTATCGTAGCAATAGATTTCTAATGCTTCTTAAAACGCCATATCGCATCTCATTTCTATGTTTCATGGTAAGATATAATATGATTTGCGAAGTGTCATGTATTCCTCGTCTACACTTCAAATGAATGTAAATGCGACACATCCTTGCGAGGAAAAAGCGTTTGCAGATGTCTACCTATCGTAGCAATAGAGTTCATATGATTCTTAAAACGCGATATCGCATCTCATTTCTATGTTTCATGGTAAGATATAACATGATTTGCGAAGTGTTATGTTATTCCTCGTCTACACTTCAAATGAATGTGAATGCGATACTTCCTCGCTAGGAAATAGCGTTTGCAGATGTCTACGTATCGTAGCAATAGCTTTCTAATGCTTCTTAAAACGCGATATCGCATCTCATTTCTATGTTTCATGGTAAGATATAATATGATTTGCGAAGTGTCATGTATTCCTCGTCTACACTTCAAATGAATGTAAATGCGACACTTCCTCGAAAGGAAATAGCGTTTGCAGATGTCTACGTATCGTAGCAATAGAGTTCCAATGCTTCTTAAAACGAGATATCGCATCTCATTTCTATGTTTCATGGTAAGATATAATATGATTTGCGAAGTGTGATGTATTCCTCGTCTACACTTCATATGAATGTAAATGCGACACTTCCTCGCTAGGAAATAGCGTTTGCAGATGTCTACGTATCGTAGCAATAGAGTTCTTATGATTCTTAAAACGCGATATCGCATCTCATTTCTATGGTTCATGGTAAGATATAATATGATTTGCGAAGTGTTATGTATTCCTCGTCTACACTTCAAATGAATGTAAATGCGACACTTCCTTGCAAGGAAATAGCGTTTGCAGATGTCTACCTATCGTAGCAATAGCATTCTAATGCTTCTTAAAACGCGATATCGCATCTCATTTCTATGTTTCATGCTAAGATTTAATATGATTTGCGAAGTGTTATGTATTCCTCGTCTACACTTCAAATGAATGTAAATGCGACACTTCCTTGCAAAGAAATAGCGTTTGCAGATGTCTACGTATCGTAGCAATAGATTTCTAATGCTTCTTAAAACGCGATATCGCATCTCATTTCTATGTTTCATGGTAAGATATAATATGATTTGCGAAGTGTCGTGTATTCCGCGTATACACTTCAAATGAATGTAAATGCGACACTTCCTTGCTAGGAAATAGCGTCTGCTGATGTCTAGGTATCGTAGCTATAGATTTCTAATGCTTCTTAAAACGCGATATCGCATCTCATTTCTATGTTTCATGGTAAGATATAATATGATTTGCGAAGTGTGATGTATTCCTCGTCTACACTTCTAATGAATGTAAATGCGACACTTCCTCGCTAGGAAATAGCGTTCGCAGATGTCTACGTATCGTAGCAATAGAGTTCTTATGATTCTTAAAACGCG
This sequence comes from Xylocopa sonorina, assembly GCF_050948175.1. Taxonomy (NCBI): domain Eukaryota; kingdom Metazoa; phylum Arthropoda; class Insecta; order Hymenoptera; family Apidae; genus Xylocopa; species Xylocopa sonorina. The sequence goes on from NW_027490335.1 coordinate 386,325, forward strand.
ATATCGCATCTCATTTCTATGGTTCATGGAAAGATATAATATGATTTGCGAAGTGTTATGTATTCCTCGTCTACACTTCAAATGAATGTAAATGGGACACTTCCTTGCTAGGAAATAGCGTCTGCAGATATCTAGGTATCGTAGCGATAGAGTTCTAATGCTTCTTAAAACGCGATATCGCATCTCATTTCTATGTTTCACGGTAAGATATAATATGATTTGCGAAGTGTTATGTATTCCTCGTCTACACTTCAGTTGAATGTAAATGCGACACTTCCTTGCAAGGAAATAGCGTTTGCAGATGTCTACGTATCGAAGCAATAGAGTTCAAATGCTTCTTAAAATTAGATATTGCATCTCATATCTATGTTTCATGACAAGATATAATATTCATTGCGAAGTGTTATGCATTCCTCGTCTACGATTCAAACGAATGTAAATGCGACACTTCCTTGCAAGGAAATAGCGTTTGCAGATGTCTACGTATCGTAGCAATAGAGTTCTTATGATTCTTAAAACGCGATATCGCATCTCATTTCTATGGTTCATGGTAAGATATAATATGATTTGCGAAGTGTTATGTATTCCTCGTCTACACTTCAAATGAATGTAAATGCGACACTTCCTCGCTAGGAAATAGCGTTTGCAGATAACTACGTATCGTAGCAATAGATTTCTAATGCCTCTTAAAACGCGATATCGCATCTCATTTCTATGTTTCATGGTAAGATATAATATGATTTGCGAAGTGTCATGTATGCCTCGTTTACACTTCAAATGAATGTAAATGCGATACTTCCTTGCTAGGAAATAGCGTCTGCAGATGTCTAGGTATCGTAGCAATAGTGTTCTAATGCTTCTTAAAACGCGATATCGCTTCTCATTTCTATGTTTCATGGTAAGATATAATATGATTTGCGAAGTGTCGTGTATTCCTCGTATACACTTCAAATGAATGTAAATGCGATACTTCCTTGCTAGGAAATAGCGTCTGCAGATGTCTAGGTATCGTAGCAATAGAGTTCTAATGCTTCTTAAAACGCGATATCGCATCTCATTTCTATGTTTCATGGTAAGATATAATATTCATTGCGAAGTGTTATGCATTCCTCGTCTACGATTCAAATGAACGTAAATGCGCCACTTCCTTGCAAGGAAATAGCGTTTGCAGATGTCTACGTATCGTAACAATAGAGTTCTTATGATTCTTAAAACGCGATATCGCATCTCATTTCTATGTTTCATGGTAAGATATAATATGATTTGCGAAGTGTGATGTATTCCTCGTCTACACTTCAAATGAATGTAAATGCGACACTTCCTCGCTAGGAAATAGCGTTTGCAGATATCTACGTATCGTAGCAATAGGTTTCTTATGATTCTTAAAACGCGATATCGCATCTCATTTCTATGGTTCATGGTAAGATATAATATGATTTGCGAAGTGTTATGTATTCCTCGTCTACACTTCAAATAAATGTAAATGGGACACTTCCTTGCAAAGAAATAGCGTTTGCAGATGTCTACGTATCGTAGCAATAGATTTCTAATGCTTCTTAAAACGCGATATCGCATCTCATTTCTATGTTTCATGGTAAGATATAATATGATTTGCGAAGTGTCATGTATGCCTCGTTTACACTTCAAATGAATGTAAATGCGACACTTCCTTGCTAGGAAATAGCGTCTGCAGATGTCTAGGTATCGTAGCAATAGTGTTCTAATGCTTCTTAAAACGCGATATCGCTTCTCATTTCCATGTTTCATGGTAAGACATAATATGATTTGCGAAGTGTTATGTATTCCTCGTCTACACATCAAATGAATGTAAATGCGACACTTCCTTGCAAGGAAATGGCGTTTGCAGATGTCTATGTATCGTAGCAATAGTGTTCTTATGATTCTTAAAACGCGATATCGCATCTCATTTCTATGTTTCATGGTAAGATATAATATGATTTGCAAAGTGTTATGTATTCCTCGTCTACACTTCATATGAATGTTAATGCGACACTTCCTTACAAGGAAAGTGCGTTTGCAGATGTCTACGTATCGTAGCAATAGAGTTCTTATGATTCTTAAAGCGCGATATCGCATCTCATTTCTATGTTTTATGGTAAGATATAATATGATTTGCGTAGTGTTATGTATTCCTCGTCTACACTTCAAATGAATGTAAATGCGACACTTCCTTGAATGGAAATAGCGTCTGCAGATGTCTAGGTATCGTAGCGAGAGAGTTCTAATGCTTCTCAAAACGCAATATCGCATCTCATTTCTATGTTTCATGGTAAGATATAATATGATTTGCGAAGTGTGATCTACTCCTCGTATACACTTCAAATGAATGTAAATGCGACGCTTCCTCGCTAGGAAATAGCGTTTGCAGATGTCTACGCATCGTAGCAATGAGTTTCTAATGCTTCTTAAAACGAGATATTGCATCTCATATCCATGTTTCATGATAAGATATAATATTCATTGCGAAGTGTTATGCATTCCACGTCTACGATTCAAATGAATGTAAATGCGACACTTCCTTGCTAGGAAATAGCGTTTGCAGATGTCTACGTATTGTAGCAATAGAGTTCTTATGATTGAAACGCGATATCGCATCTCAATTCTATGATTCATGGTAAGATATAATATGATTTGCGAAGTGTTATGTATTCCTCGTCTACACTTCAAATGAATGTAAATGCGACACTTCCTTGCAAGGAAATAGCGTTTGCAGATGTCTACGTATCGTAGCAATGGAGTTCTAATGATTCTTAAAACGCGATATCGCATCTCATTTCTATGTTTCATGGTAAGATATAATATGATTTGCAAAGTGTTATGTATTCCTCGTCTACACTTCATATGAATGTTAATGCGACACTTCCTTACAAGGAAAGTGCGTTTGCAGATGTCTGCATATCGTAGCAATAGAGTTCTTATGATACTTAAAACGCGATATCGCATCTCATTTCTATGTTTCATGGTAAGATATAATATGATTTGCAAAGTGTTATGTATTCCTCATCTACACTTCATATGAATGTTAATTGCGACACTACCTTACAAGGAAAGTGCGTTTGCAGATGTCTACGTATCGTAGCAATGGAGTTCTTATGATTCTTAAAACGCGATATCGCTTCTCATTTCTATGTATCATGGTAAGATATAATATGATTTGCGAAGTGTCGTGTATTCCGCGTATACACTTCAAATGAATGTAAATGCGACACTTCTTTGCTAGGAAATAGCGTCTGCAGATGTCTAGGTTTCGTAGCAATAGAGTTCTAATGCTTCTTAAAATACTATATCGCATCTCATTTCTATGTTTCATAGTAAGATATAATATGATTTGCGAAGTGTGATGTATTCCTCGTCTACACTTCAAATGAATGTAAATGCGACACTTCCTCGCTAGGAAATAGCGTTTGCAGATGTTTAAGTATCGTAGCAATAGAGTTCTTATGATTCTTAACACGCGATAACGCATCTCATTTCTATGTTTCATGGTAAGATATAATATGATTTGCGAAGTGTCATGTATGCCTCGTTTACACTTCAAATGAATGTAAATGCGACACTTCCTTGCTAGGAAATAGCGTCTGCAGATGTCTAGGTATCGTAGCAATAGTGTTCTAATGCTTCTTAAAACGCGATATCGCTTCTCATTTCTATGTTTCATGGTAAGATATAATATGATTTGCGAAGTGTCGTGTATTCCTCGTATACACTTCAAATGAATGTAAATGCGACACTTCCTTGCTAGGAAATAGCGTCTGCAGATGTCTAGGTATCGTAGTAATGGAGTTCCAATGCTTCTTAAAATGCGATATCGCATCTCATTTCTATGTTTCATGGTAAGATATTATATGATTTGCGAAGTGTTATGTATTCCTCGTCTACACTTCAAATGAATGTAAATGCGACACTTCCTTGCAAGGAAATAGCGTTTGCAGATGTCTACGTATCGTAGCAATGGAGTTCTTATGATTCTTAAAACGCGATATCGCATCTCATTTCTATGTTTCATGGTAAGATATAATATGATTTGCGAAGTGTTATGTATTCCTCGTCTACGATTCAAATGAACGTAAATGCGCAACTTCCTTGCAAGGAAATAGCGTTTGCAGATGTCTACGTATCGTAACAATAGAGTTCTTATGATTCTTAAAACGCGATATCGCATCTCATTTCTATGTTTCATGGTAAGATATAATATGATTTGCGAAGTGTGATGTATTCCTCGTCTACACTTCAAATGAATGTAAATGCGACACTTCCTCGCTAGGAAATAGCGTTTGCAGATGTCTACGTATCGTAGCAATAGGTTTCTTATGATTCTTAAAACGCGATATCGCATCTCATTTCTATGGTTCATGGTAAGATATAATATGATTTGCGAAGTGTTATGTATTCCTCGTCTACACTTCAAATGAATGTAAATGGGACACTTCCTTGCAAAGAAATAGCGTTTGCAGATGTCTACGTATCGTAGCAATAGATTTCTAATGCTTCTTAAAACGCGATATCGCATCTCATTTCTATGTTTCATGGTATGATATAATATGATTTGCGAAGTGTTGTGTATTCCGCGTATACACTTCAAATGAATGTAAATGCGACACTTCCCTGCTAGGAAATAGCGTCTGCAGATGTCTAGGTGTAGTAGCAATAGATTTCTAATGCTTCTTAAAACGCGATATCGCATCTCATTTCTGTGTTTCATGGTAAGATATAATATGATTTGCGAAGTGTGATGTATTCCTCGTCTACACTTCAAATGAATGTAAATGCGACACTTCCTCGCTAGGATATAGCGTTTGCAGATGTCTACGTATCGTAGCAATAGAGGTCTTATGATTCTTAAAACGCGATATCGCATCTCATTTCTATGGTTCATGGTAAGATATAATATGATTTGCGAAGTGTTATGTATTCCTCGTCTACACTTCAATTGAATGTAAATGCGACACTTCCTTGCAAGGAAATAGCGTTTGCAGATGTCTACGTATCGAAGCAATAGAGTTCAAATGCTTCTTAAAGTGACATATTGCATCTTATATCTATGTTTCATGACAAGATATAATATTCATTGCGAAGTGTTATGCATTCCTCGTCTACGATTCAAACGAATGTAAATGTGACACTTCCTTGCAAGGAAATAGCGTTTGCAGATGTCTACGTATCGTAGCAATAGAGTTTTTATGATTCTTAAAACGCGATATCGCATCTCATTTCTATGTTTCATGGTAAGGTATAATATGATTTGCGAAGTGTTATGTATTCCTCGTCTACACTTCAAATGAATTGTGAATGCGAAACTTCCTCGCTAGGAAATAACGTTTGCAGATGTCTACGTATCGTAGCAATAGATTTCTAATGCTTCTTAAAACGCCATATCGCATCTCATTTCTATGTTTCATGGTAAGATATAATATGATTTGCGAAGTGTCATGTATTCCTCGTCTACACTTCAAATGAATGTAAATGCGACACATCCTTGCGAGGAAAAAGCGTTTGCAGATGTCTACCTATCGTAGCAATAGAGTTCATATGATTCTTAAAACGCGATATCGCATCTCATTTCTATGTTTCATGGTAAGATATAACATGATTTGCGAAGTGTTATGTTATTCCTCGTCTACACTTCAAATGAATGTGAATGCGATACTTCCTCGCTAGGAAATAGCGTTTGCAGATGTCTACGTATCGTAGCAATAGCTTTCTAATGCTTCTTAAAACGCGATATCGCATCTCATTTCTATGTTTCATGGTAAGATATAATATGATTTGCGAAGTGTCATGTATTCCTCGTCTACACTTCAAATGAATGTAAATGCGACACTTCCTCGAAAGGAAATAGCGTTTGCAGATGTCTACGTATCGTAGCAATAGAGTTCCAATGCTTCTTAAAACGAGATATCGCATCTCATTTCTATGTTTCATGGTAAGATATAATATGATTTGCGAAGTGTGATGTATTCCTCGTCTACACTTCATATGAATGTAAATGCGACACTTCCTCGCTAGGAAATAGCGTTTGCAGATGTCTACGTATCGTAGCAATAGAGTTCTTATGATTCTTAAAACGCGATATCGCATCTCATTTCTATGGTTCATGGTAAGATATAATATGATTTGCGAAGTGTTATGTATTCCTCGTCTACACTTCAAATGAATGTAAATGCGACACTTCCTTGCAAGGAAATAGCGTTTGCAGATGTCTACCTATCGTAGCAATAGCATTCTAATGCTTCTTAAAACGCGATATCGCATCTCATTTCCATGTTTCATGCTAAGATTTAATATGATTTGCGAAGTGTTATGTATTCCTCGTCTACACTTCAAATGAATGTAAATGCGACACTTCCTTGCAAAGAAATAGCGTTTGCAGATGTCTACGTATCGTAGCAATAGATTTCTAATGCTTCTTAAAACGCGATATCGCATCTCATTTCTATGTTTCATGGTAAGATATAATATGATTTGCGAAGTGTCGTGTATTCCGCGTATACACTTCAAATGAATGTAAATGCGACACTTCCTTGCTAGGAAATAGCGTCTGCTGATGTCTAGGTATCGTAGCTATAGATTTCTAATGCTTCTTAAAACGCGATATCGCATCTCATTTCTATGTTTCATGGTAAGATATAATATGATTTGCGAAGTGTGATGTATTCCTCGTCTACACTTCTAATGAATGTAAATGCGACACTTCCTCGCTAGGAAATAGCGTTCGCAGATGTCTACGTATCGTAGCAATAGAGTTCTTATGATTCTTAAAACGCGATATCGCATCTCATTTCTATGGTTCATGGAAAGATATAATATGATTTGCGAAGTGTTATGTATTCCTCGTCTACACTTCAAATGAATGTAAATGGGACACTTCCTTGCTAGGAAATAGCGTCTGCAGATATCTAGGTATCGTAGCGATAGAGTTCTAATGCTTCTTAAAACGCGATATCGCATCTCATTTCTATGTTTCACGGTAAGATATAATATGATTTGCGAAGTGTTATGTATTCCTCGTCTACACTTCAGTTGAATGTAAATGCGACACTTCCTTGCAAGGAAATAGCGTTTGCAGATGTCTACGTATCGAAGCAATAGAGTTCAAATGCTTCTTAAAATGAGATATTGCATCTCATATCTATGTTTCATGACAAGATATAATATTCATTGCGAAGTGTTATGCATTCCTCGTCTACGATTCAAACGAATGTAAATGCGACACTTCCTTGCAAGGAAATAGCGTTTGCAGATGTCTACGTATCGTAGCAATAGAGTTCTTATGATTCTTAAAACGCGATATCGCATCTCATTTCTATGGTTCATGGTAAGATATAATATGATTTGCGAAGTGTTATGTATTCCTCGTCTACACTTCAAATGAATGTAAATGCGACACTTCCTCGCTAGGAAATAGCGTTTGCAGATAACTACGTATCGTAGCAATAGATTTCTAATGCTTCTTAAAACGCGATATCGCATCTCATTTCTATGTTTCATGGTAAGATATAATATGATTTGCGAAGTGTCATGTATGCCTCGTTTACACTTCAAATGAATGTAAATGCGATACTTCCTTGCTAGGAAATAGCGTCTGCAGATGTCTAGGTATCGTAGCAATAGTGTTCTAATGCTTCTTAAAACGCGATATCGCTTCTCATTTCTATGTTTCATGGTAAGATATAATATGATTTGCGAAGTGTTGTGTATTCCGCGTATACACTTCAAATGAATGTAAATGCGACACTTCCCTGCTAGGAAATAGCGTCTGCAGATGTCTAGGTGTAGTAGCAATAGACTTCTAATGCTTCTTAAAACGCGATATCGCATCTCATTTCTATGTTTCATGGTAAGATATAATATGATTTGCGAAGTGTGATGTATTCCTCGTCTACACTTCAAATGAATGTAAATGCGACACTTCCTCGCGAGGAAATAGCGTTTGCAGATGTCTACGTATCGTAGCAATAGAGGTCTTATGATTCTTAAAACGCGATATCGCATCTCATTTCTATGGTTCATGGTAAGATATAATATGATTTGCGAAGTGTTATGTATTCCTCGTCTACACTTCAATTGAATGTAAATGCGACACTTCCTTGCAAGGAAATAGCGTTTGCAGATGTCTACGTATCGAAGCAATAGAGTTCAAATGCTTCTTAAAATGACATATTGCATCTTATATCTATGTTTCATGACAAGATATAATATTCATTGCGAAGTGTTATGCATTCCTCGTCTACGATTCAAACGAATGTAAATGTGACACTTCCTTGCAAGGAAATAGCGTTTGCAGATGTCTACGTATCGTAGCAATAGAGTTTTTATGATTCTTAAAACGCGATATCGCATCTCATTTCTATGTTTCATGGTAAGGTATAATATGATTTGCGAAGTGTTATGTATTCCTCGTCTACACTTCAAATGAATTGTGAATGCGAAACTTCCTCGCTAGGAAATAACGTTTGCAGATGTCTACGTATCGTAGCAATAGATTTCTAATGCTTCTTAAAACGCCATATCGCATCTCATTTCTATGTTTCATGGTAAGATATAATATGATTTGCGAAGTGTCATGTATTCCTCGTCTACACTTCAAATGAATGTAAATGCGACACATCCTTGCGAGGAAAAAGCGTTTGCAGATGTCTACCTATCGTAGCAATAGAGTTCATATGATTCTTAAAACGCGATATCGCATCTCATTTCTATGTTTCATGGTAAGATATAACATGATTTGCGAAGTGTTATGTTATTCCTCGTCTACACTTCAAATGAATGTGAATGCGATACTTCCTCGCTAGGAAATAGCGTTTGCAGATGTCTACGTATCGTAGCAATAGCTTTCTAATGCTTCTTAAAACGCGATATCGCATCTCATTTCTATGTTTCATGGTAAGATATAATATGATTTGCGAAGTGTCATGTATTCCTCGTCTACACTTCAAATGAATGTAAATGCGACACTTCCTCGAAAGGAAATAGCGTTTGCAGATGTCTACGTATCGTAGCAATAGAGTTCCAATGCTTCTTAAAACGAGATATCGCATCTCATTTCTATGTTTCATGGTAAGATATAATATGATTTGCGAAGTGTGACGTATTCCTCGTCTACACTTCATATGAATGTAAATGCGACACTTCCTCGCTAGGAAATAGCGTTTGCAGATGTCTACGTATCGTAGCAATAGAGTTCTTATGATTCTTAAAACGCGATATCGCATCTCATTTCTATGGTTCATGGTAAGATATAATATGATTTGCGAAGTGTTATGTATTCCTCGTCTACACTTCAAATGAATGTAAATGCGACACTTCCTTGCAAGGAAATAGCGTTTGCAGATGTCTACCTATCGTAGCAATAGCATTCTAATGCTTCTTAAAACGCGATATCGCATCTCATTTCTATGTTTCATGCTAAGATATAATATGATTTGCGAAGTGTTATGTATTCCTCGTCTACACTTCAAATGAATGTAAATGCGACACTTCCTTGCAAAGAAATAGCGTTTGCAGATGTCTACGTATCGTAGCAATAGATTTCTAATGCTTCTTAAAACGCGATATCGCATCTCATTTCTATGTTTCATGGTAAGATATAATATGATTTGCGAAGTGTCGTGTATTCCGCGTATACACTTCAAATGAATGTAAATGCGACACTTCCTTGCTAGGAAATAGCGTGTGCTGATATCTAGGTATCGTAGCTATAGATTTCTAATGCTTCTTAAAACGCGATATCGCATCTCATTTCTATGTTTCATGGTAAGATATAATATGATTTGCGAAGTGTGATGTATTCCTCGTCTACACTTCTAATGAATGTAAATGCGACACTTCCTCGCTAGGAAATAGCGTTCGCAGATGTCTACGTATCGTAGCAATAGAGTTCTTATGATTCTTAGAACGCGATATCGCATCTCATTTCTATGGTTCATGGAAAGATATAATATGATTTGCGAAGTGTTATGTATTCCTCGTCTACACTTCAAATGAATGTAAATGGGACACTTCCTTGCTAGGAAATAGCGTCTGCAGATATCTAGGTATCGTAGCGATAGAGTTCTAATGCTTCTTAAAACGCGATATCGCATCTCATTTCTATGTTTCATGGTAAGATATAATATGATTTGCGAAGTGTCATGTATTCCTCGTCTACACTTCAAATGAATGTAAATGCGACACTTTTTCGCTAGGAAATAGCGTTTGCAGATGTCTACGTATCGTAGCAATAGAGTTCTTATGATTCTTAAAACGCGATATCGCATCTCATTTCTATGTTTCATGGTAAGGTATAATATGATTTGCGAAGTGTTATGTATTCCTCGTCTACACTTCAAATGAATGTAAATGCGACACTTCCTTGCAAGGAAATAGAGTTTGCAGATGTCTACCTATCGTAGCAATAGAATTCTAATGCTTCTTAAAACGCGATATCGCATCTCATTTCTATGTTTCCTGCTAAGATATAATTTGATTTGCGAAGTGTTATGTATTCCTCGTCTACACTTCAAATGAATGTAAATGCGACACTTCCTTACAAAGAAATAGAGTTTGCAGATGTCTACGTATCGTAGCAATAGATTTCTAATGCTTCTTAAAACGCGATATCGCATCTCATTTCTATGTTTCATGGTAAGATATAATATGATTTGCGAAGTGTCGTGTATTCCGCGTATACACTTCAAATGAATGTAAATGCGACACTTCCTTGCTAGGAAATAGCGTCTGCAGATGTCTAGGTATCGTTGCAATAGATTTCTAATGCTTCTTAAAACGCGATATCGCATCTCATTTCTATGTTTCATGGTAAGATATAATATGATTTGCGAAGTGTTATGTATTCCTCGTCTACATTTCAAATGAATGTAAATGGGACACTTCCTTGCTAGGAAATAGCGTCTGCAGATATCTAGGTATCGTAGCGATAGGGTTCTAATGCTTCTTAAAACGCGATTTCGCATCTCATTCCTATGTTTCACGGTAAGATATAATATGATTTGCGAAGTGTTATGTATACCTCGTCTACACTTCAATTGAATGTAAATGCGACACTTCCTTGCAAGGAAATAGCGTTTGCAGATGTCTACGTATCGAAGCAATAGAGTTCAAATGCTTCTTAAAATGAGATATTGCATCTCATATCTATGTTTCATGACAAGATATAATATTCATTGCGAAGTGTTATGCATTCCTCGTCTACGATTCAAACGAATGTAAATGCGACACTTCCTTGCAAGGAAATAGCGTTTGCAGATGTCTACGTACCGAAGCAATAGAGTTCAAATGCTTCTTAAAATGAGATATTGCATCTCATATCTATGTTTCATGACAAGATATAATATTCATTGCGAAGTGTTATGCACTCCTCGTCTACGATTCAAACGAATGTAAATGCGACAATTCCTTGCAAGGAAATAGCGTTTGCAGATGTCTACGTATCGTAGCAATAGAGTTCTTATGATTCTTAAAACGCGATATCGCATCTCATTTCTATGTTTCATGGTAAGGTATAATATGATTTGCGAAGTGTTATGTATTCCTCGTCTACACTTCAAATGAATTGTGAATGCGACACTTCCTCGCTAGGAAATAGCGTTTGCAGATGTCTACGTATCGTAGCAATAGCTTTCTAATGCTTCTTAAAACGCGATATCGCATCTCATTTCTATGTTTCATGGTAAGATATAATATGATTTGCGAATTGTCATGTATTCCTCGTCTACACTTCAAATGAATGTAAATGCGACACTTCCTTGCAAGGAAATAGCGTTTGCAGATGTCTACGTATCGAAGCAATAGAGTTCAAATGCTTCTTAAAATGAGATATTGCATCTCATATCTATGTTTCATGACAAGACATAATATTCATTGCGAAGTGTTATGCATTCCTCGTCTACGATTCAAACGAATGTAAATGCGACACTTCCTTGGAAGGAAATAGCGTTTGCAGATGTCTACCTATCGTAGCAATAGTGTTCTAATGCTTCTTAAAACGCGATATCGCGTCTCATTTCTATGTTTCATGGTAAGATATAATATGATTTGCAAAGTGTTATGTATTCCTCGTCTACAGTTCAAATGAATGTAAATGCGACACTTCCTTGCTAGGATATAGCGTCTACAGATGTCTAGGTATCGTAGCAATAGAGTTCCAATGCTTCTTAAAACGCGATATCGCATCTCATTTCTATGTTTCATGGTAAGATATAATATGATTTGCGAAGTGTGATGTATTCCTCGTCTACACTTCAAATGAATGTAAATGCGACACTTCCTCGCTAGGAAATAGCGTTTGCAGATGTCTACGTATCGTAGCAATAGAGTTCTTATGATTCTTAAAACGCGATATCGCATCTCATTTCTATGGTTCATGGTAAGATATAATATGAAGTGTTATGTGTTCCTCGTCTACACTTCAATTGAATGTAAATGCGACACTTCCTTGCAAGGAAATAGCGTTTGCAGATGTCTACCTATCGTAGCAATAGAGTTCTAATGCTTCTTAAAACGCGATATCGCATCTCATTTCTATGTTTCATGGTAAGATATAATATTCATTGCGAAGTGTTATGCATTCCTCGTCTACGATTCAATTGAAAGTAAATGCGACACTTCCTTGCTAGGAAATAGCGTCTGCAGATGTCCAGGTATCGTAGCAATAGAGTTCTATTGCTTCTTATAACGCGATATCGCATCTCATTTCTATGTTTCATGGTAAGATATCATATGATTTGCGAAGTGTCATGTATTCCTCGTCTACACTTCAAATGAATGTAAATGCGACACTTCCTTGCTAGGAAATAGCGTCTCCAGATGTCTAGGTATCGTAGCAATAATGTTCTAATGCTTCTTAAAACGCGATATCGCATCTCATTTCTATGATTCATGGTAAGATATAATATGATTTGCGAAGTGTTATGTACTCCTCGTCTACACTTCCAATGAATGTAAATGCGACACTTCCACGCTAGGAAATAGCGTTTGCAGATGTCTACGTATCGAAGCAATAGATTTCTAATGCTTCTTAAAACGCGATATCGCATCTCATTTCTATGTTTCATGGTAAGATATTATATGATTTACGAAGTGTCATGTATTCCTCGTCTACCCTTCAAATGCATGCAAATGCGACACTTCCTTGCTAGGAAATAGCGTCTACAGTTGTCTAGGTATCGTAGCAATAGATTTCTAATGCTTCTTAAAACGCGATATCGCATCTCATTTCTATGTTTCATGGTAAGATATAATATGATTTGCGAAGTGTTATGTATTCCTCGTCTACACTTCAAATGAATGTAAATGCGACACTTCCTCGCTAGGAAATAGCGTCTGCAGATGTCTAAGTATCGTAGCAATAGAGTTCTATTGCTTCTTATAACGCGATATCGCATCTCATTTCTATGTTTCATGGTAAGATATAATATGATATGCGACGTGTCATGTATTCCTCGTCTACACTTCAAATGAATGTAAATGCGACACTTCCTTGCTAGGAAATAGCGTCTGCAGATGTCTAGGTATCGTAGCAATAGAGTTCTAATGCTTCTTAAAACGCGATATCGCATCTCATTTCTATGTTTCATGGTAAGATATAATATGATTTGCGATGTGTCATGTATTCCTCGTCTACACTTCAAATGAATGTAAATGCGACTCTTCCTTGCAAGGAAATAGCGTTTGCAGATGTCTACCTATCGTAGCAATAGAGTTCTAATGCTTCTTAAAACGCGATATCGCATCTCATTTCTATGTTTCATGGTAAGATATAATATTCATTGCGAAGTGTTATGCGTTCCTCTTCTACGATTCAAATGAATGTAAATGCCACACTTCCTTGCAAGGAAATAGCGTTTGCAGATGTCTACGTATCGTAGCAATAGAGTTCTTATGATTCTTAAAACGCGATATCGCATCTCATTTCTATGTTCCATGGTAAGGTATAATATGATTTGCGAAGTGTCATGTATTCCTTTTCTACACATCAAATGAATGTAAGTGCGACACATCCTTGCTAGGAAATACCGTTTGCAGATGTCTACCTATCGTAGCAATATAGATCATATGATTCTTAAAACGCGATATCGCATCTCATTTCTATGTTTCATGGTAAGATATAACATGATTTGCGAAGTGTTATGTTATTCCTCGTCTACACTTCAAATGAATGTGAATGCGATACTTTCTCGCTAGGAAATAGCGTTTGCAGATGTCTACGTATCGTAGCAATATCTTTCTAATGCTTCTTAAAACGCGATATCGCATCTCATTTCTATGTTTCATGGTAAGATATAATATGATTTGCGAAGTGTCATGTATTCCTCGTCTACACTTCAAATGAAAGTAAATGCGACACTTCCTTGCTAGGAAATAGCGTCTGCAGATGTCCAGGTATCGTAGCAATAGAGTTCTATTGCTTCTTATAACGCGATATCGCATCTCATTTCTATGTTTCATGGTAAGATATAATATGATTTGCGATGTGTCATGTATTCCTCGTCTACACTTCAAATTAATGCAAATGCGACACTTCCTTGCTAGGAAATAGCGTCTGCAGATGTCTAGGTATCGTAGCAATAATTTTCTAATGCTTCTTAAATCGCGATATCGCATCTCATTTCTATGATTCATGGTAAGATATAATATGATTTGCGAAGTGTTAATTACTCCTCGTCTACACTTTCAATGAATGTAAATGCGACTCTTCCTTGCAAGGAAATAGCGTTTGCAGATGTCTACCTATAGTAGCAATAGTGTTCTAATGCTTCTTAAAACGCGATATCTCATCTCATTTCTATGTTTCATGGTAAGATATAATATTCATTGCGAAGTGTTATGCATTCCTCGTCTACGATTCAATTGAAAGTAAATGCGACACTTCCTTGCAAGGAAATAGCGTTTGCAGATGTCTACGTATCGTAGCAATAGAGTTCATATGATTCTTAAAACGCGATATCGCATCTCATTTCTGTGTTTCATGGTAAGGTATAATATGATTTGCGAAGTGTCATGTATTCCTTTTCTACACATCAAATGAATGTAAATGCGATACTTTCTCGCTAGGAAATAGCGATTGCAGATGTCTACGTATCGTAGCAATAGCTTTCTAATGCTTCTTAAAACGCGATATCGCATCTCATTTCTATGATTCATGGTAAGATATAATATGATTTGCGAAGTGTTATGTACTCCTCGTCTACACTTCCAATGAATGTAAATGCGACTCTTCCTTGCAAGGAAATAGCGTTTGCAGATGTCTACCTATAGTAGCAATAGAGTTCTAATGCTTCTTAAAACGCGATATCGTATCTCATTTCTATGTTTCATGGTAAGATATAATATTCATTGCGAAGTGTTATGCATTCCACGTCTACGATTCAATTGAAAGTAAATGCGACACTTCCTTGCAAGGAAATAGCGTTTGCAGATGTCTACGTATCGTAGCAATAGAGTTCATATGATTCTTAAAACGCGATATCGCATCTCATTTCTATGTTTCATGGTAAGATATAACATGATTTGCGAAGTGCCATGTATTCCTCGTCTACACTTCAAATGAATGTTAATGCGACACTTCCTTGCAAGGAAATAGCGTTTGCAGATGGCTACCTGTCGTAGCAATAGAGTTCTAATGCTTCTTAAAACGCGATATCGCATCTCATTTCTATGTTTCATGGTAAGATATATTATGATTTGTGAAGTGTTATGTATTCCTCGTTTACACTTCAAATGAATGTAAATGCGACACTTCCTCGCTAGGAAATAGCGTCTGCAGATGTCTAGGTATCGTAGCAATAGTGCTCGAATGCTTCCTAAAACGCGATATCGCATCTCATTTCTATGTTTCATGGTAAGATATAATATGATTTGCGAAGTGTCATGTATTCCTCGTCTACACTTCAAATGAATGTAAATGCGACACTTCCATGCTAGGAAATAGCGTCTGCAGATGTCTAGGTATCGTAGCAATAGTGTTCTAATGCTTCTTAAAACGCGATATCGCATCTCATTTCTATGTTTCATGGTAAGATATAATATGATTTGCGAAGTGTTATGTATTCCTCGTCTACACTTCAAATGAATGTAAATGCGACACTTCCTTGCATGGAAATAGCGTTTGCAGATGTCTACGTATCGAAGCAATAGAGTTCAAATGCTTCTCAAAATGAGATATTGCATCTCATATCTATGTTTCATGATAAGATATAATATTCATTATGAAGTGTTATGCATTCCTCGTCTATGATTCAAATGAATGTAAATGCGACACTTCCTTGCAAGGAAATAGCGTTTGCAGATGTCAACGTATCGTAGCAATAGAGTTCTTATGATTCTTAAAACGCGATATCACATCTCATTTCTATGTTTCATGGTAAGATATAACATGATTTGCGAAGTGTTATGTATTCCTCGTCTACACTTCAATTGAATGTAAATGCGACACTTCCTTGCAAGGAAATAGCGTTTGCAGATGTCTACGTATCGAAGCAATAGAGTTCAAATGCTTTTTAAAACGAGATATTGCATCTCATATCTGTGTTTCATGATAAGATATAATATTCATTATGAAGTGTTATGCATTCCTCGTCTACGATTCAAATGAATGTAAATGCGACACTTCCTTGCAAGGAAATAGCGTTTGCAGATGTCTACGTATCGTAGCTATAGAGTTCTAATGATTCTTAAAACGCGATATCGCATCTCATTTCTATGTTTCATGGTAAGGTATAATATGATTTGCGAAGTGTGATGTATTCCTCGTCTACACATCAAATGAATGCAAATGCGACACTTCCTTGCCAGGAAATAGCGTCTGCAGATGTCTAGGTATCGTAGCAATAGATTTCTAATGCTTCTTAAAACGCGATATCGCATCTCATTTCTATGTTTCATGGTAAGATATAATATGATTTGCGAAGTGTTATGTATTCCTCGTCTACACTTCAATTGAATGTAAATGCGACACTTCCTAGCAAGGAAATAGCGTCTGCGGATGTCTAGGCATCGTAGCAATAGAGTTCTAATGCTTCTTAAAACGCGATATCGCATCTCATTTCTATGTTTCATGGTAAGATATAACATGATTTGCGAAGTGTTATGTATTCCTCGTCTACACTTCAATTGAATGTAAATGCGACACTTCCTTGCAAGGAAATAGCGTTTACAGATGTCTACGTATCGAAGCAATAGAGTTCAAATGCTTCTTAAAACGAGATATTGCATCTCATATCTGTGTTTCATGATAAGATATAATATTCATTATGAAGTGTTATGCATTCCTCGTCTACGATTCAAATGAATGTAAATGCGACACTTCCTTGCAAGGAAATAGCGTTTGCAGATGTCTACGTATCGTAGCAATAGAGTTCTAATGATTCTTAAAACGCGATATCGCATCTCATTTCTATGTTTCATGGTAAGGTATAATATGATTTGCGAAGTGTTATGTATTCCTCGTCTACACATCAAATGAATGTGAATGCGACACTTCCACGGAAGGAAATAGCGTTTGCAGATGTCTACGTATCGTAGCAATAGATTTCTAATGCTTCTTAAAACGCGATATCGCATCTCATTTCTATGTTTCATGGTAAGATATAACATGATTTGCGAAGTGTTATGTATTCCTCGTCTACACTTCAAATGAATGTAAATGCGACACTTCCTTGCAAGGAAATAGCGTTTGCAGATGTCTACGTATCGTAGCAAGAGACTTCTAATGCTTCTTAAAACGCGATATCGCATCTCATTTCTATGTTTCATGGTAAGATATAACATGATTTGCGAAGTGTTAAGTATTCCTCGTCTATACTTCAAATGAATGTAAATGCGACACTTACTTGCAAGGAAATTGCGTCTGCGGATGTCTAGGTATCGTAGCAATAGATTTCTAATGCTTCTTAAAACGCGATATCGCATCTCATTTCTATGATTCATGCTAAGATATAATATGATTTGCGAAGTGTCATGTATTCCTCGTCTACACTTCAAATGAATGTGAATGCGACACTTCCACCCTAGGAAATAGCGTTTGCAGATGTCTACGTATCGTAGCAATAGATTTCTAATGCTTCTTAAAACGCGATATCGCATCTCATTTCTATGTTTCATGGTAAGGTATAATATGATTTGCGAAGTGTTATGTATTCCTCGTCTACACATCAAATGAATGTAAATGCGACACTTCCTTGCAAGGAAATAGCGTTTGCAGATGTCTACGTATCGTAGCAAGAGACTTCTAATGCTTCTTAAAACGCGATATCGCATCTCATTCCTATGTTTCATGGTAAGATATAATATGATTTGCGAAGTGTTATGTATTCCTCGTCTACACTTCAAATGAATGTAAATGCGACACTTCCTTGGTAGGAAATAGCGTCTGCAGATGTCTAGGTATCGTAGCAATAGACTCCTAATGCTTCTTAAAACGCGATATCGCATCTCATTTCTATGTTTCATGCTAAGATATAATATGATTTGCGAAGTGTCTTGTATTCCTCGTCTACACTTCAAATGAAGGCAAATGCGACACTTCCTTGCTAGGAAATAGCGTCTGCAGATGTCTAGGTATCGTAGCAATAGATTTCTAATGCTTCTTAAAACGCGATATCGCATCTCATTTCTATGTTTCATGGTAGGATATAATATGATTTGCGAAGTGTCATGTATTCCTCGTCTTCACTTCAAATGAATGTAAATGCGACACTTCCTTGGTAGGAAATAGCGTCTGCGGATGTCTATGTATCGTAGCAATAGAGTTCTAATGCTTCTTAAAACGTGATATTGCATCTCATATCTGTGTTTCATGATATGATATAATATTCATTATGAAGTGTTATGCATTCCTCGTCTACGATTCAAATGAATGTAAATGCGACACTTCCTTGCAAGGAAATAGCGTTTGCAGATGTCTACGTATCGAAGCAATAGAGTTCAAATGCTTCTCAAAACGAGATATTGCATCTCATATCTATGTTTCATGATAAGATATAAGATTCATTATGAAGTGTTATGCATTCCTCGTCTATGATTCAAATGAATGTAAATGCGACACTTCATTGCAAGGAAATAGCGTTTGCAGATGTCTACGTATCGTAGCAATAGAGTTCTTAAGATTCTTAAAACGCGATATCGCATCTCATTTCTATGTTTCATGGTAAGGTATAATATGATTTGCGAAGTGTTATGTATTCCTCGTCTACACATCAAATGAATGTGAATGCGACACTTCCACGCTAGGAAATAGCGTTTGCAGATGTCTACGTATCGTAGCAATAGATTTCTAACGCTTCTAAAAACGCCATATCGCATCTCATTTCTATGTTTCATGGTAAGATATAACATGATTTGCGAAGTGTTATGTATTCCTCGTCTACATTTCAAATGAATGTAAATGCGACACTTCCTTGCAATGAAATAGCGTTTGCAGATGTCTACGTATCGTAGCAAGAGACTTCTAATGCTTCTTAAAACGCGATATCGCACCTCATTTCTATGTTTCATGGTAAGATATTATTTGATTTGCGAAGTGTCATGTATTCCTCGTCTACACTTCAAATGAATGCAAATGCGACACTTCCTTGCTAGGAAATAGCGTCTGCAGATGTCTAGGTATCGTAGCAATAGATTTCTAATGCTTCATAAAACGCGATATCGCGTCTCATTTCTATGTTTCATGGTAAGATATAATATGATTTGCGAAGTGTTATGTATTCCTACTCTACACTTCAATTGAATGTAAATGCGACACTTCCTTGCAAGGAAATAGCGTCTGCGGATGTCTAGGCATCGTAGCAATAGAGTTCTAATGCTTCTTAAAACGCGATATCGCATCTCATTTCTATGTTTCATGGTAAGATATAACATGATTTGCGAAGTGTTATGTATTCCTCGTCTACACTTCAATTGAATGTAAATGCGACACTTCCTTGCAAGGAAATAGCGTTTGCAGATGTCTACGTATCGAAGCAATAGAGTTCAAATGCTTCTTAAAACGAGATATTGCATCTCATATCTGTGTTTCATGATAAGATATAATATTCATTATGAAGTGTTATGCATTCCTCGTCTACGATTCAAATGAATGTAAATGCGACACTTCCTTGCAAGGAAATAGCGTTTGCAGATGTCCACGTATCGTAGCAATAGAGTTCTAATGATTCTTAAAACGCGATATCGCATCTCATTTCTATGTTTCATGGTAAGGTATAATATGATTTGCGAAGTGTGATGTATTCCTCGTCTACACTTCAAATGAATGCAAATGCGACACTTCCTTGCCAGGAAATAGCGTCTGCAGATGTCTAGGTATTGTAGCAATAGATTTCTAATGCTTCTTAAAACGCGATATCGCATCTCATTTCTATGTTTCATGGTAAGATATAATATGATTTGCGAAGTGTTATGTATTCCTCGTCTACACTTCAATTGAATGTAAATGCGACACTTCCTTGCAAGGAAATAGCGTCTGCGGATGTCTAGGCATCGTAGCAATAGAGTTCAAATGCTTCTTAAAACGAGATATTGCATCTCATATCTGTGTTTCATGATAAGATATAATATTCATTATGAAGTGTTATGCATTCCTCGTCTACGATTCAAATGAATGTAAATGCGACACTTCCTTGCAAGGAAATAGCGTTTGCAGATGTCCACGTATCGTAGCAATAGAGTTCTAATGATTCTTAAAACGCGATATCGCATCTCATTTCTATGTTTCATGGTAAGGTATAATATGATTTGCGAAGTGTGATGTATTCCTCGTCTACACTTCAAATGAATGCAAATGCGACACTTCCTTGCCAGGAAATAGCGTCTGCAGATGTCTAGGTATTGTAGCAATAGATTTCTAATGCTTCTTAAAACGCGATATCGCATCTCATTTCTATGTTTCATGGTAAGATATAATATGATTTGCGAAGTGTTATGTATTCCTCGTCTACACTTCAATTGAATGTAAATGCGACACTTCCTTGCAAGGAAATAGCGTCTGCGGATGTCTAGGCATCGTAGCAATAGAGTTCAAATGCTTCTTAAAACGAGATATTGCATCTCATATCTGTGTTTCATGATAAGATATAATATTCATTATGAAGTGTTATGCATTCCTCGTCTACGATTCAAATGAATGTAAATGCGACACTTCCTTGCAAGGAAATAGCGTTTGCAGATGTCTACGTATCGTAGCAATAGAGTTCTAATGATTCTTAAAACGCGATATCGCATCTCATTTCTATGTTTCATGGTAAGGTATAATATGATTTGCGAAGTGTTATGTATTCCTCGTCTACACATCAAATGAATGTGAATGCGACACTTCCACGCTAGGAAATAGCGTTTGCAGATGTCTACGTATCGTAGCAATAGATTTCTAATGCTTCTTAAAACGCGATATCGCATCTCATTTCTATGTTTCATGGTAAGATATAACATGATTTGCGAAGTGTTATGTATTCCTCGTCTACACTTCAAATGAATGTAAATGCGACACTTCCTTGCAAGGAAATAGCGTTTGCAGATGTCTACGTATCGTAGCAAGAGACTTCTAATGCTTCTTAAAACGCGATATCGCATCTCATTTCTATGTTTCATGGTAAGATATAATATGATTTGCGAAGTGTTATGTATTCCTCGTCTACACTTCAAATGAATGTAAATGCGACACTTCCTTGGTAGGAAATAGCGTCTGCAGATGTCTACGTATCGTAGCAATAGAGTTCTAATGATTCTTAAAACGCGATATCGCATCTCATTTCTATGTTTCATGGTAAGGTATAATATGATTTGCGAAGTGTCATGTATTCCTCGTCTACTCTTCAAATGAATGCAAATGCGACACTTCCTTGCTAGGAAATAGCGTCTGCAGATGTCTAGGTATCGTAGCAAGAGATTTCTAATGCTTCTTAAAACGCGATATCGCATCTCATTTCCATGTTTCATGGTAAGATATAATATGATTTGCGAAGTGTCTTGTATTCCTCGTCTACACTTCAAATGAAGGCAAATGCGACACTTCCTTGCTAGGAAATAGCGTCTGCAGATGTCTAGGTATCGTAGCAATAGATTTCTAATGCTTCTTAAAACGCGATATCGCATCTCATTTCTATGTTTCATGGTAGGATATAATATGATTTGCGAAGTGTCATGTATTCCTCGTCTTAACTTCAAATGAATGTAAATGCGACACTTCCTTGGTAGGAAATAGCGTCTGCGGATGTCTATGTATCGTAGCAATAGAGTTCTAATGCTTCTTAAAACGTGATATTGCATCTCATATCTATGTTTCAAGATAAGTAATAATATTCATAGCGAAGTGTCATGTATTCCTCGTCTACACTTCAAATGAATGTAAATGCGACACTTCCTTGCATGGAAATAGCGTTTGCAGATGTCTACGTATCGAAGCAATAGAGTTCAAATGCTTCTCAAAACGAGATATTGCATCTCATATCTATGTTTCATGATAAGATATAATATTCATTATGAAGTGTTATGCATTCCTCGTCTATGATTCAAATGAATGTAAATGCGACACTTCCTTGCAAGGAAATAGCGTTTGCAGATGTCTACGTATCGTAGCAATAGAGTTCTTAAGATTCATAAAACGCGATATCGCATCTCATTTCTATGTTTCATGGTAAGGTATAATATGATTTGCGAAGTGTTATGTATTCCTCGTCTACACATCAAATGAATGTGAATGCGACACTTCCACGCTAGGAAATAGCGTTTGCAGATGTCTACGTATCGTAGCAATAGATTTCTAATGCTTCTAAAAACGCCATATCGCATCTCATTTCTATGTTTCATGGTAAGATATAACATGATTTGCGAAGTGTTATGTATTCCTCGTCTACATTTCAAATGAATGTAAATGCGACACTTCCTTGCAAGGAAATAGCGTTTGCAGATGTCTACGTATCGTAGCAAGAGACTTCTAATGCTTCTTAAAACGCGATATCGCACCTCATTTCTATGTTTCATGGTAAGATATTATATGATTTGCGAAGTGTCATGTATTCCTCGTCTACACTTCAAATGAATGCAAATGGGACACTTCCTTGCTAGGAAATAGCGTCTGCAGATGTCTAGGTATCGTAGCAATAGATTTCTAATGCTTCATAAAACGCGATATCGCATCTCATTTCTATGTTTCATGGTAAGATATAATATGATTTGCGAAGTGTTATGTATTCCTCGTCTACACTTCAATTGAATGTAAATGCGACACTTCCTTGCAAGGCAATAGCGTTTGCAGATGTCTACGTATCGAAGCAATAGAGTTCAAATGCTTCTTAAAACGCGATATCGCATCTCATTTCTATGTTTCATGGTAAGATATAACATGATTTGCGAAGTGTTATGTATTCCTCGTCTACACTTCAAATGAATGTAAATGCGACACTTCCTTGCAAGGAAATAGCGTTTGCAGATGTCTACGTATCGTAGCAAGAGACTTCTAATGCTTCTTAAAACGCGATATCGCATCTCATTTCTATGTTTCATGGTAAGATATAATATTATTTGCGAAGTGTTATGTATTCCTCGTCTACACTTCAAATGAATGTAAATGCGACACTTCCTTGGTAGGAAATAGCGTCTGCAGATGTCTACGTATCGTAGCAATAGAGTTCTAATGATCCTTAAAACGCGATATCGCATCTCATTTCTATGTTTCATGGTAAGGTATAATATGATTTGCGAAGTGTCATGTATTCCTCGTCTACTCTTCAAATGAATGCAAATGCGACACTTCCTTGCTAGGAAATAGCGTCTGCAGATGTCTAGGTATCGTAGCAATAGATTTCTAATGCTTCTTAAAACGCGATATCGCATCTCATTTCCATGTTTCATGGTAAGACATAATATGATTTGCGAAGTGTTATGTATTCCTACTTTACACTTCAATTGAATGTAAATGCGACACTTCCTTGCAAGGAAATAGCGTCTGCGGATGTCTAGGCATCGTAGCAATAGAGTTCTAATGCTTCTTAAAACGCGATATCGCATCTCATTTCTATGTTTCATGGTAAGATATAACATGATTTGCGAAGTGTTATGTATTCCTCGTCTACACTTCAAATGAATGTAAATGCGACACTTCCTTGCAAGGATATAGCGTTTGCAGATGTCTACGTATCGTAGCAAGAGACTTCTAATGCTTCTTAAAACGCGATATCGCATCTCATTTCTATGTTTCATGGTAAGATATAATATGATTTGCGAAGTGTTATGTATTCCTCGTCTACACTTCAAATGAATGTAAATGCGACACTTCCTTGGTAGGAAATAGCGTCTGCAGATGTCTAGGTATCGTAGCGATAGACTCCTAATGCTTCTTAAAACGCGATATCGCATCTCATTTCTATGTTTCATGCTAAGATATAATATGATTTGCGAAGTGTCTTGTATTCCTCGTCTACACTTCAAATGAAGGCAAATGCGACACTTCCTTGCTAGGAAATAGCGTCTGCAGATGTCTAGGTATCGTAGCAATAGATTTCTAATGCTTCTTAAAACGCGATATCGCATCTCATTTCTATGTTTCATGGTAGGATATAATATGATTTGCGAAGTGTCATGTATTCCTCGTCTTCACTTCAAATGAATGTAAATGCGACACTTCCTTGGTAGGAAATAGCGTCTGCGGATGTCTATGTATCGTAGCAATAGAGTTCTAATGCTTCTTAAAACGTGATATTGCATCTCATATCTATGTTTCAAGATAAGTAATAATATTCATAGCGAAGTGTCATGTATTCCTCGTCTACACTTCAAATGAATGTAAATGCGACACTTCCTTGCATGGAAATAGCGTTTGCAGATGTCTACGTATCGAAGCAATAGAGTTCAAATGCTTCTCAAAACGAGATATTGCATCTCATATCTATGTTTCATGATAAGATATAATATTCATTATGAAGTGTTATGCATTCCTCGTCTATGATTCAAATGAATGTAAATGCGACACTTCCTTGCAAGGAAATAGCGTTTGCAGATGTCTACGTATCGTAGCAATAGAGTTCTTAAGATTCATAAAACGCGATATCGCATCTCATTTCTATGTTTCATGGTAAGGTATAATATGATTTGCGAAGTGTTATGTATTCCTCGTCTACACATCAAATGAATGTGAATGCGACACTTCCACGCTAGGAAATAGCGTTTGCAGATGTCTACGTATCGTAGCAATAGATTTCTAATGCTTCTAAAAACGCCATATCGCATCTCATTTCTATGTTTCATGGTAAGATATAACATGATTTGCGAAGTGTTATGTATTCCTCGTCTACATTTCAAATGAATGTAAATGCGACACTTCCTTGCAAGGAAATAGCGTTTGCAGATGTCTACGTATCGTAGCAAGAGACTTCTAATGCTTCTTAAAACGCGATATCGCACCTCATTTCTATGTTTCATGGTAAGATATTATATGATTTGCGAAGTGTCATGTATTCCTCGTCTACACTTCAAATGAATGCAAATGCGACACTTCCTTGCTAGGAAATAGCGTCTGCAGATGTCTAGGTATCGTAGCAATAGATTTCTAATGCTTCATAAAACGCGATATCGCATCTCATTTCTATGTTTCATGGTAAGATATAATATGATTTGCGAAGTGTTATGTATTCCTCGTCTACACTTCAATTGAATGTAAATGCGACACTTCCTTGCAAGGCAATAGCGTTTGCAGATGTCTACGTATCGAAGCAATAGAGTTCAAATGCTTCTTAAAACGAGATATTGCATCTCATATCTGTGTTTCATAATAAGATATAATATTCATTATGAAGTGTTATGCATTCCTCGTCTACGATTCAAATGAATAAAAATGCGACACTTCCTTGCAAGGAAATAGCGTCTGCGGATGTCTATGTATCGTAGCAATAGAGTTCTAATGCTTCTTAAAAGGCGATATCGCATCTCATTTCTATGTTTCATGGTAAGATATAACATGATTTGCGAAGTGTTAAGTATTCCTCGTCTATACTTCAAATGAATGTAAATGCGACACTTCCATGCAAGGAAATTGCGTCTGCGGATGTCTAGGTATCGTAGCAATAGATTTCTAATGCTTCTTAAAACGCGATATCGCATCTCATTTCTATGTTTCATGCTAAGATATAATATGATTTGCGAAGTGTCATGTATTCCTCGTCTACACTTCAAGTGAATGTGAATGCGACACTTCCACCCTAGGAAATAGCGTTTGCAGATGTCTACGTATCGTAGCAATAGATTTCTAATGCTTCTTAAAACGCGATATCGCATCTCATTTCTATGTTTCATGGTAAGGTATAACATGATTTGCGAAGTGTCATGTATTCCTCGTCTGCACTTCAAATGAATGTAAATGCGTCACTTCCTTGGTAGGAAATAGCGTCTGCGGATGTCTATGTATCGTAGCAATAGAGTTCTAATGCTTCTTAAAACGTGATATTGCATCTCATATCTATGTTTCAAGATAAGTAATAATATTCATAGCGAAGTGTCATGTATTCCTCGTCTACACTTCAAATGAATGTAAATGCGACACTTCCTTGCATGGAAATAGCGTTTGCAGATGTCTGCGTATCGAAGCAATAGAGTTCAAATGCTTCTCAAAACGAGATATTGCACCTCATATCTATGTTTCATGATAGGATATAATATTCATTATGAAGTGTTATGCATTCCTCGTCTATGATTCAAATGAATGTAAATGCGACACTTCCTTGCAAGGAAATAGCGTTTGCAGATGTCTACATATCGTAGCAATAGAGTTCTTAAGATTCTTAAAACGCGATATCGCATCTCATTTCTATGTTTCATGGTAAGGTATAATATGATTTGCGAAGTGTTATGTATTCCTCGTCTACACATCAAATGAATGTGAATGCGACACTTCCACGCTAGGAAATAGCGTTTGCAGATGTCTACGTATCGTAGCAATAGATTTCTAATGCTTCTAAAAACGCCATATCGCATCTCATTTCTATGTTTCATGGTAAGATATAACATGATTTGCGAAGTGTTATGTATTCCTCGTCTACATTTCAAATGAATGTAAATGCGACACTTCCTTGCAAGGAAATTGCGTCTGCGGATGTCTAGGTATCGTAGCAATAGATTTCTAATGCTTCTTAAAACGCGATATCGCATCTCATTTCTATGATTCATGCTAAGATATAATATGATTTGCGAAGTGTCATGTATTCCTCGTCTACACTTCAAATGAATGTGAATGCGACACTTCCACCCTAGGAAATAGCGTTTGCAGATGTCTACGTATCGTAGCAATAGGTTTCTAATGCTTCTTAAAACGCGATATCGCATCTCATTTCTATGTTTCATGGTAAGATATAACATGATTTGCGAAGTGTTATGTATTCCTCGTCTACACTTCAAATGAATGTAAATGCGACACTTCCTTGCAAGGAAATAGCGTTTGCAGATGTCTACGTATCGTAGCAAGAGACTTCTAATGCTTCTTAAAACGCGATATCGCATCTCATTTCTATGTTTCATGGTAAGATATAACATGGTTTGCGAAGTGTTATGTATTCCTCGTCTACACTTCAAATGAATGTAAATGCGACACTTCCTTGCAAGGAAATAGCGTTTGCAGATGTCTACGTATCGTAGCAATAGAGTTCTTATGATTCTTAAAACGCGATATCACATCTCATTTCTATGTTTCATGGTAAGATATAACATGATTTGCGAAGTGTTATGTATTCCTCGTCTACACTTCAATTGAATGTAAATGCGACACTTCCTTGCAAGGAAATAGCGTTTGCAGATGTCTACGTATCGAAGCAATAGAGTTCAAATGCTTCTTAAAACGAGATATTGCATCTCATATCTGTGTTTCATGATAAGATATAATATTCATTATGAAGTGTTATGCATTCCTCGTCTACGATTCAAATGAATGTAAATGCGACACTTCCTTGCAAGGAAATAGCGTTTGCAGATGTCTACGTATCGTAGCAATAGAGTTCTAATGATTCTTAAAACGCGATATCGCATCTCATTTCTATGTTTCATGGTAAGGTATAATATGATTTGCGAAGTGTCATGTATTCCTCGTCTACACTTCAAATGAATGCAAATGCGACACTTCCTTGCTAGGAAATAGCGTCTGCAGATGTCTAGGTATCGTAGCAATAGATTTCTAATGCTTCTTAAAACGCGATATCGCATCTCATTTCTATGTTTCATGGTAAGATATAATATGATTTGCGAAGTGTTATGTATTCCTCGTCTACACTTCAATTGAATGTAATTGCGACACTTCCTTGCAAGGTAATAGCGTCTGCGGATGTCTAGGCATCGTAGCAATAAAGTTCTAATGCTTCTTAAAACGCGATATCGCATCTCATTTCTATGTTTCATGGTAGGATATAATATGATTTGCGAAGTGTCATGTATTCCTCGTCTACACTTCAAATGAAGGCAAATGCGACACTTCCTTGCTAGGAAATAGCGTCTGCAGATGCCTAGGTATCGTAGCAATAGAGTACTAATGCTTCTTAAAACGCGATATCGCATCCCATTTCTATGTTTCATGGTAAGATATTATATGATTTGCGAAGTGTCATGTATTCCTCGTCTACACTTCAAATGAATGCAAATGCGACACTTCCTTGCTAGGAAATAGAGTCTGCAGATGTCTAGGTATCGTAGCAATAGATTTCTAATGCTTCTTAAAACGCGATATCGCATCTCATTTCTATGTTTCATGGTAAGATATAATATGATTTGCGAAGTGTCTTGTATTCCTCGTCTACATTTCAAATGAAGGCAAATGCGACACTTCCTTGCTAGGAAATAGCGTCTGCAGATGTCTAGGTACCGTAGCAATAGATTTCTAATGCTTCTTAAAACGCGATATCGCATCTCATTTCTATGTTTCATGGTAGGATATAATATGATTTGCGAAGTGTCATGTATTCCTCGTCTTCACTTCAAATGAATGTAAATGCGACACTTCCTTGGTAGGAAATAGCGTCTGCGGATGTCTATGTATCGTAGCAATAGAGTTCTAATGCTTCTTAAAACGTGATATTGCATCTCATATCTATGTTTCAAGATAAGTAATAATATTCATAGCGAAGTGTCATGTATTCCTCGTCTACACTTCAAATGAATGTAAATGCGACACTTCCTTGCATGGAAATAGCGTTTGCAGATGTCTACGTATCGAAGCAATAGAGTTCAAATGCTTCTCAAAACGAGATACTGCATCTCATATCTATGTTTCATGATAAGATATAATATTCATTATGAAGTGTTATGCATTCCTCGTCTATGATTCAAATGAATGTAAATGCGACACTTCCTTGCAAGGAAATAGCGTTTGCAGATGTCTACGTATCGTAGCAATAGAGTTCTTAAGATTCTTAAAACGCGATATCGCATCTCATTTCTATGTTTCATGGTAAGGTATAATATGATTTGCGAAGTGTTATGTATTCCTCGTCTACACATCAAATGAATGTGAATGCGACACTTCCACGCTAGGAAATAGCGTTTGCAGATGTCTACGTATCGTAGCAATAGATTTCTAATGCTTCTAAAAACGCCATATCGCATCTCATTTCTATGTTTCATGGTAAGATATAACATGATTTGCGAAGTGTTATGTATTCCTCGTCTACATTTCAAATGAATGTAAATGCGACACTTCCTTGCAAGGAAATAGCGTTTGCAGATATCTACGTATCGTAGCAAGAGACTTCTAATGCTTCTTAAAACGCGATATCGCACCTCATTTCTATGTTTCATGGTAAGATATAATATGATTTGCGAAGTGTTATGTATTCCTCGTCTACACTTCAAATGAATGTAAATGCGACACTTCCTTGGTAGGAAATAGCGTCTGCAGATGTCTAGGTATCGTAGCAATAGACTCCTAATGCTTCTTAAAACGCGATATCGCATCTCATTTCTATGTTTCATGGTAGGATATAATATGATTTGCGAAGTGTCATGTATTCCTCGTCTTCACTTCAAATGAATGTAAATGCGACACTTCCTTGGTAGGAAATAGCGTCTGCGGATGTCTATGTATCGTAGCAATAGAGTTCTAATGCTTCTTAAAACGTGATATTGCATCTCATATCTATGTTTCAAGATAAGTAATAATATTCATAGCGAAGTGTCATGTATTCCTCGTCTACACTTCAAATGAATGTAAATGCGACACTTCCTTGCATGGAAATAGCGTTTGCAGATGTCTACGTATCGAAGCAATAGAGTTCAAATGCTTCTCAAAACGAGATATTGCATCTCATATCTATGTTTCATGATAAGATATAATATTCATTATGAAGTGTTATGCATTCCTCGTCTATGATTCAAATGAATGTAAATGCGACACTTCCTTGCAAGGAAATAGCGTTTGCAGATGTCTACGTATCGTAGCAATAGAGTTCTTAAGATTCTTAAAACGCGATATCGCATCTCATTTCTATGTTTCATGGTAAGGTATAATATGATTTGCGAAGTGTTATGTATTCCTCGTCTACACATCAAATGAATGTGAATGCGACACTTCCACGCTAGGAAATAGCGTTTGCAGATGCCTACGTATCGTAGCAATAGATTTCTAATGCTTCTAAAAACGCCATATCGCATCTCATTTCTATGTTTCATGGTAAGATATAACATGATTTGCGAAGTGTTATGTATTCCTCGTCTACATTTCAAATGAATGTAAATGCGACACTTCCTTGCAAGGAAATTGCGTCTGCGGATGTCTAGGTATCGTAGCAATAGATTTCTAATGCTTCTTAAAACGCGATATCGCATCTCATTTCTATGTTTCATGCTAAGATATAATATGATTTGCGAAGTGTCATGTATTCCTCGTCTACACTTCAAATGAATGTGAATGCGACACTTCCACCCTAGGAAATAGCGTTTGCAGATGTCTACGTATCGTAGCAATAGATTTCTAATGCTTCTTAAAACGCGATATCGCATCTCATTTCTATGTTTCATGGTAAGATATAATATGATTTGCGAAGTGTTATGTATTCCTCGTCTACACTTCAAATGAATGTAAATGCGACACTTCCTTGGTAGGAAATAGCGTCTGCAGATGTCTAGGTATCGTAGCAATAGAGTCCTAATGCTTCTTAAAACGCGATATCGCATCTCATATCTATGTTTCATGATAAGATATAATATTCATTGCGAAGTGTTATGCATTCCACGTCTACGATATAAATGAATGTAAATGCGACACTTCCTTGCAAGGAAATTGCGTCTGCGGATGTCTAGGTATCGTAGCAATAGAGTTCTAATGCTTCTTAAAACGCGATATCGCATCTCATTTCTATGTTTCATTGTAAGATATAATATGATTTGCGAAGTGTTATGTATTCCTCGTCTACACTTCAAATGAATGTAAATGCGACACTTCCTCGGTAGGAAATAGCGTCTGCAGATGTCTAGGTATCGTAGCAATAGAGTCCTAATGCTTCTTAAAACGCGATATCGCATTTCATTTCTATGTTTCATGCTAAGATATAATATGATTTGCGAAGTGTCATGTATTCCTCGTCTACACTTCAAATGAAGGCAAATGCGACACTTCCTTGCTAGGAAATAGCGTCTGCAGATGTCTAGGTATCGTAGCAATAGAGTTCTAATGCTTCTTAAAACGCGATATCGCATCCCATTTCTATGTTTCATGGTAAGATATTATATGATTTGCGAAGTGTCATGTATTCCTCGTCTACACTTCAAATGAATGCAAATGCGACACTTCCTTGCTAGGAAATAGCGTCTGCAGATGTCTAGGTATCGTAGCAATAGATTTCTAATGCTTCTTAAAACGCGATATCGCATCTCATTTCTATGTTTCATGGTAAGATATAATATGATTTGCGAAGTGTTATGTATTCCTCGTCTACACATCAAATGAATGTGAATGCGACACTTCCACGCTAGGAAATAGCGTTTGCAGATGTCTACGTATCGTAGCAATAGATTTCTAATGCTTCTAAAAACGCGATATCGCATCTATGTTTCATGGTAAGATATAACATGATTTGCGAAGTGTTATGTATTCCTCGTCTACACTTCAATTGAATGTAAATGCGATACTTCCTTGCAAGGCAATATCGTTTGCAGATGTCAACGTATCGAAGCAATAGAGTTCAAATGCTTCTTAAAACGAGATATTGCAATTCATATCTGTGTTTCATGATAAGATATAATATTCATTATGAAGTGTTATGCATTCCTCGTCTACGATTCAAATGAATGTAAATGCGACACTTCCTTGCAGGGAAATAGCGTTTGCAGATGTCTACGTATCGTAGCAATAGAGTTCTTATGATTCTTAAAACGCGATATCGCATCTCATTTCTATGTTTCATGGTAAGGTATAATATGATTTGCGAAGTGTTATGTATTCCTCGTCTACACTTCAAATGAAGGCAAATGCGACACTTCCTTGCTAGGAAATAGCGTCTGCAGATGTCTAGGTATCGTAGCAATAGATTTCTAATGCTTCTTAAAACGCGAAGTCGCATCTCATTTCTATGTTTCATTGTAAGATATAATATGATTTGCGAAGTGTCATGTATTCCTCGTCTACACTTCAAATGAATGTAAATGCGACACTTCCACGCTAGGAAATAGCGTTTGCAGATGTCTACGTATCGTAGCAATAGATTTCTAATGCTTCTTAAAACGCGATATCGCATCTCATTTCTATGTTTCATGGTAAGATATAATATGATATGCGAAGTGTCATGTATTCCTCGTCTACACTTCAAATGAATGTAAATGCGACACTTCCTTGCTAGGAAATAGCGTCTGCAGATGTCTAGGTATCGTAGCAATAGTGTTCTAATGCTTCTTAGAACGCGATATCGCATCTCATTTCTATGTTTCATGGTAAGATATAATATGATTTGCGAAGTGTTATGTATTCCTCGTCTACACTTCAAATGAATGTAAATGCGACACTTCCTTGGTAGGAAATAGCGTCTGCATATGTCTAGGTATCGTAGCAATAGTGTCCTAATGCTTCTTAAAACGCGATATCGCATCTCATTTCTATGTTTCATGCTAAGATATAATATGATTTGCGAAGTGTCATGTATTCCTCGTCTACACTTCAAATGAAGGCAAATGCGACACTTCCTTGCTAGGAAATAGCGTCTGCAGATGTCTAGGTATCGTAGCAATAGATTTCTAATGCTTCTTAAAACGCGAAATCGCATCTCATTTCTATGTTTCATTGTAAGATATAATATGATTTGCGAAGTGTCATGTATTCCTCGTCTACACTTCAAATGAATGTAAATGCGACACTTCCTTGCAAGGAAATAGCGTTTGCAGATGTCTACGTATCGTGGTTATAGATTTCATATGATTCTTAAAACGTGATATCGCATCTCATTTCTATGTTTCATGGTAAGATATAATATGATTTGCGAAGTATCATGTATTACTCGTCTTCACTTCAAATGAATGTAAATGCGACACTTCCTTGCAAGGAAATAGCGTTTGCAGATGTCTACGTATCGAAGCAATAGAGTTCAAATGCTTCTTAAAATGAGATATTGCATCTCATATCTATGTTTCATGACAATATATAATATTCATTGCGAAGTGTTATGCATTCCTCGTCTACGATTCAAACGAATGTAAATGCGACACTTCCTTGGAAGGAAATAGCGTTTGCAGATGTCTACCTATCGTAGCAATAATGTTCTAATGCTTCTTAAAACGCGACATCGCATCTCATTTCTATGTTTCATGGTAAGATATAATATGATTTGCGAAGTGTTATGTATTCCTTGTCTACAGTTCAAATGAATGTAAATGCGACACTTCCTTGCTAGGATATAGCGTCTGCAGATGTCTAGGTATCGTAGCAATAGAGTTCCAATGCTTCTTAAAACGCGATATCGCATCTCATTTCTATGTTTCATGGTAAGATATAATATGATTTGCGAAGTGTGATGTATTCCTCGTCTACACTTCAAATGAATGTAAATGCGACACTTCCTCGCTAGGAAATAGCGTTTGCAGATGTCTACGTATCGTATCAATAGAGTTCTTATGATTCTTAAAACGCGATATCGCATCTCATTTCTATGTTTCATGGTAAGATATAACATGATTTGCGAAGTGTTATGTATTCCTCCTCTACATTTCAAATGAATGTAATTGGGACACTTCCTTGCTAGGAAATAGCGTCTGCAGATATCTAGGTATCGTAGCGATAGGGTTCTAATGCTTCTTAAAACGCGATTTCGCATCTCATTTCTATGTTTCACGGTAAGATATAATATGATTTGCGAAGTGTTATGTATACCTCGTCTACACTTCAACTGAATGTAAATGCGACACTTCCTTGCAAGGAAATAGCGTTTGCAGATGTCTACGTATCGAAGCAATAGAGTTCAAATGCTTCTTAAAATGAGATATTGCATCTCATATCTATGTTTCATGACAAGATATAATATTCATTGCGAAGTGTTATGCATTCCTCGTCTACGATTCAAACGAATGTAAATGCGACACTTCCTTGGAAGGAAATAGCGTTTGCAGATGTCTACCTATCGTAGCAATAGTGTTCTAATGCTTCTTAAAACGCGATATCGCGTCTCATTTCTATGTTTCATAGTAAGATATAATATGATTTGCAAAGTGTTATGTATTCCTCGTCTACAGTTCAAATGAATGTAAATGCGACACTTCCTTGCTAGGTTATAGCGTCTGCAGATGTCTAGGTATCGTAGCAATAGAGTTCCAATGCTTCTTAAAACGCGATATCGCATCTCATTTCTATGTTTCATGGTAAGATATAATATGAAGTGTTATGTATTCCTCGTCTACACTTCAATTGAATGTAAATGCGACACTTCCTTGCAAGGAAATAGCGTTTGCAGATGTCTACCTATCGTAGCAATAGAGTTCTAATGCTTCTTAAAACGCGATATCGCATCTCATTTCTATGTTTCATGGTAAGATATAATATTCATTGCGAAGTGTTATGCATTCCTCGTCTACGATTCAATTGAAAGTAAATGCGACACTTCCTTCCTAGGAAATAGCGTCTGCAGATGTCCAGGTATCGTAGCAATAATGTTCTAATGCTTCTTAAAACGCGATATCGCATCTCATTTCTATGATTCATGGTAAGATATAATATGATTTGCGAAGTGTTATGTCCTCCTCGTCTACACTTCCAATGAATGTAAATGCGACACTTCCACGCTAGGAAATAGCGTTTGCAGATGTCTACGTATCGAAGCAATAGATTTCTAATGCTTCTTAAAACGCGATATCGCATCTCATTTCTATGTTTCATGGTAAGATATTATATGATTTACGAAGTGTCATGTATTCCTCGTCTACCCTTCAAATGAATGCAAATGCGACACTTCCTTGCTAGGAAATAGCGTCTACAGTTGTCTAGGTATCGTAGCAATAGATTTCTAATGCTTCTTAAAACGCGATATCGCATCTCATTTCTATGTTTCATGGTAAGATATAATATGATTTGCGAAGTGTTATGTATTCCTCGTCTACACTTCAAATGAATGTAAATGCGACACTTCCTCGCTAGGAAATAGCGTCTGCAGATGTCTAAGTATCGTAGCAATAGAGTTCTATTGCTTCTTATAACGCGATATCGCATCTCATTTCTATGTTTCATGGTAAGATATAATATGATATGCGACGTGTCATGTACTCCTCGTCTACACTTCAAATGAATGTAAATGCGACACTTCCTTGCTAGGAAATAGCGTCTGCAGATGTCTAGGTATCGTAGCAATACAGTTCTAATGCTTCTTAAAACGCGATATCGCATCTCATTTCTATGTTTCATGGTAAGATATAATATGATTTGCGATGTGTCATGTATTCCTCGTCTACACTTCAAATGAATGTAAATGCGACTCTTCCTTGCAAGGATATAGCGTTTGCAGATGTCTACCTATCGTAGCAATAGAGTTCTAATGCTTCTTAAAACGCGATATCTCATCTCATTTCTATGTTTCATGGTAAGATATAATATTCATTGCGAAGTGTTATGCATTCCTCGTCTACGATTCAATTGAAAGTAAATGCGACACTTCCTTGCAAGGAAATAGCGTTTGCAGATGTCTACGTATCGTAGCAATAGAGTTCATATGATTCTTAAAACGCGATATCGCATCTCATTTCTGTGTTTCATGGTAAGGTATAATATGATTTGCGAAGTGTCATGTATTCCTTTTCTACACATCAAATGAATGTAAATGCGACACATCATTGCTAGGAAATACCGTTTGCAGATGTCTACCTATCGTAGCAATATAGTTCATATGATTCTTAAAACGCGATATCGCATTTCATTTCTATGTTTCATGGTAAGATATAACATGATTTGCGAAGTGCTATGTTATTCCTCGTCTACACTTCAAATGAATGTGAATGCGATACTTTCTCGCTAGGAAATAGCGTTTGCAGATGTCTACGTATCGTAGCAATAGCTTTCTAATGCTTCTTAAAACGCGATATCGCATCTCATTTCTATGTTTCATGGTAAGATATAATATGATTTGCGAAGTGTCATGTATTCCTCGTCTACACTTCAAATGAAAGTAAATGCGACACTTCCTTGCTAGGAAATAGCGTATGCAGATGTCCAGGTATCGTAGCAATAGAGTTCTATTGCTTCTTATAACGCGATATCGCATCTCATTTCTATGTTTCATGGTAAGATATAATATGAATTGCGAAGTGTCATGTATTCCTCGTCTACACTTCAAATGAATGTAAATGCGACACTTCCTTGCTAGGAAATAGCGTCTGCAGATGTCTAGGTATCGTAGCAATAATGTTCTAATGCTTCTTAAAACGCGATATCGCATCTCATTTCTATGATTCATGGTAAGATATAATATGATTTGCGAAGTGTTATGTACTCCTCGTCTACACTTCCAATGAATGTAAATGCGACTCTTCCTTGCAAGGAAATAGCGTTTGCAGATGTCTACCTATAGTAGCAATAGAGTTCATATGATTCTTAAAACGCGATATCGCATCTCATTTCTATGATTCATGGTAAGATATAACATGATTTGCGAAGTGTTATGTTATTCCTCGTCTACACTTCAAATGAATGTGAATGCGATACTTCCTCGCTAGGAAATAGCGTTTGCAGATGTCTACGTATCGTAGCAATAGCTTTCTAATGCTTCTTAAAACGCGATATCGCATCTCATTTCTATGTTTCATGGTAAGATATAACATGATTTGTGAAGTGTTATGTATTCCTCGTTTACACTTCAAATGAATGTAAATGCGACACTTCCTCGCTAGGAAATAGCGTCTGCAGATGTCTAGGTATCGTAGCAATAGTGCTCGAATGCTTCCTAAAACGCGATATCGAACCTCATTTCTATGTTTCATGGTAAGATATAATATGATTTGCGAAGTGTCATGTATTCCTCGTCTACACTTCAAATGAATGTAAATGCGACACTTCCTTGCTAGGAAATAGCGTCTGCAGATGTCTACCTATCGTAGCAATAGATTTCTAATGCTTCTTAAAACGCGATATCGCATCTCATTTCTATGTTTCATGGTAAGATATAATATGATTTGCGAAGTGTTATGTATTCCGCGTCTACACTTCAAATGAATGTAAATGCGAAACTTCCTTGCAAGCAAATAGCGTTTGCAGATGTCTACGTATCGTAGCAATGCAGTTCTTATGATTCTTAAAACGCGATATCGCATCTCATTTCTATGTTTCATGGTAAGATATAATATGATTTGCGAAGTGTTATGTATTCCTCGTCTACACTTCAAATGAATGTAAATGCGACACTTCCTTGGGAGGAAATAGCGTCTGCAGATGTCTAGGTATCGTAGCAATAGGGTCCTAATGCTTCTTAAAACGCGATATCGCATCTCATTTCTACGTTTCATGGTAAGATATAATATGATTTGCGAAGTGTCATGTATTCCTCGTCTACACTTCAAATGAATGTAAATGCGACACTTCCTTGGTAGGAAATAGCGTCTGCGGATGTCTATGTATCGTAGCAATAGAGTTCTAATGCTTCTTAAAACGTGATATTGCTTCTCATATCTATGTTTCAAGATAAGTAATAATATTCATAGCGAAGTGTCATGTATTCCTCGTCTACACTTCAAATGAATGTAAATGCGACACTTCCTTGCATGGAAATAGCGTTTGCAGATGTCTACGTATCGAAGCAATAGAGTTCAAATGCTTCTCAAAATGAGATATTGCATCTCATATCTATGTTTCATGATAAGATATAATATTCATTATGAAGTTTTATGCATTCCTCGTCTATGATTCAAATGAATGTAAATGCGACACTTCCTTGCAAGGAAATAGCGTTTGCAGATGTCTACGTGTCGTAGCAATAGAGTTCTTATGATTCTTAAAACGCGATATCACATCTCATTTCTATGTTTCATGGTAAGTTATAACATGATTTGCGAAGTGTTATGTATTCCTCGTCTACACTTCAATTGAATGTAAATGCGACACTTCATTGCAAGAAAATAGCGTTTGCAGATGTCTACGTATCGAAGCAATAGAGTTCAAATGCTTCTTAAAACGAGATATTGCGTCTCATATCTGTATTTCATGATAAGATATAATATTCATTATGAAGTGTTATGCATTCCTCGTCTACGATTCAAATGAATGTAAATGCGACACTTCCTTGCAGGGAAATAGCGTTTGCAGATGTCTACGTATCGTAGCAATGCAGTTCTTATGATTCTTAAAACGCGATATCGCATCTCATTTCTATGTTTCATGGTAAGATATTATACGATTTACGAAGTGTCATGTATTCCTCGTCTACACTTCAAATGAATGCAAATGCGACACTTCCTTGCTAGGAAATAGCGTCTGCAGATGTCAAGGTATCGTAGCAATAGATTTCTAATGCTTCTTAAAACGCGATATCGCATCTCATTTCTATGTTTCATGGTAAGATATAATATGATTTGCGAAGTGTCATGTATTCCTCGTCTACACTTCAAATGAATGTAAATGCGACACTTCCTTGCTAGGAAATAGCGTCTGCAGATGTCTAGGTATCGTAGCAATAGAGTTCTAATGCTTCTTAAATCGCGATATCGCTTCTCATTTCTATATTTCATGGTAAGATATAATATGATTTGCGAAGTGTCATGTATTCCTCGTCTACACTTCAAATGAATGTAAATGCGACACTTCCTTGCTGGGAAATAGCATCTGCAGATGTCTAGGTATCGTAGCAATAGAATTCTAATGCTTCTTAATACGCGATATCGCATCTCATTTCTATGTATCATGGTAAGATATAATATGATTTGCGAAGTGTTATGTATTCCTCGTCTACACTTCAAATGAATGAAAATGCGACACATCCATGCAAGGAAATAGCGTTTGCAGATGTCTACCTATCGTAGCAATAGATTTCATATGATTCTTAAAACGCGATATCGCATCTCATTTCTATGTTTCATGGTAAGATATAACATGATTTGCGAAGTGTTATGCATTCCTCGTCTACGATTCAAATGAATGTAAATGCGACACTTCCTTGCAGGGAAATAGCGTTTGCAGATGTTTACGTATCGTAGCATTAGAGTTCTTATGATTCTTAAAACGCGATATCGCATCTCATTTCTATGTTTCATGGTAAGGTATAATACGATTTGCGAAGTGTTATGTATTCCTCGTCTACACTTCAAATGAATGTGAATGCGACACTTCCTCGCTAGGAAATAGCGTTTGCAGATGTCTACCTATCGTAGCAATAGATTTCATATGATTCTTAAAACGCGATATCGCATCTCATTTCTATGTTTCATGGTAAGATATAACATGATTTGCGAAGTGTTATGCATTCCTCGTCTACGATTCAAATGAATGTAAATGCGACACTTCCTTGCAGGGAAATAGCGTTTGCAGATGTCTACGTATCGTAGCATTAGAGTTCTTATGATTCTTAAAACGCGATATCGCACCTCATTTCTATGTTTCATGGTAAGGTATAATACGATTTGCGAAGTGTTATGTATTCCTCGTCTACACTTCAAATGAATGTGAATGCGACACTTCCTCGCTAGGAAATAGCGATTGCAGATGTCTAGGTATCGTAGCAATAGATTTCTAATGCTTCTTAAAACGCGATATCGCATCTCATTTCTATGTTTCATGGTAAGATATAATATGATTTGCGAAGTGTTATGTATTCCTCGTCTACACTTCAATTGAATGTAAATGCGACACTTCCTTGCAAGGAAATAGCGTCTGCGGATGTCTAGGTATCGTAGCAATAGAGTTCTAATGCTTCTTAAAACGCGATATCGCATCTCATTTCTATGTTTCATGGTAAGATATAACATGATTTGCGAAGTGTTATGTATTCCTCGTCTACAATTCAATTGAATGTAAATGCGACACTTCATTGCAAGAAAATAGCGTTTGCAGATGTCTACGTATCGAAGCAATAGAGTTCAAATGCTTCTTAAAACGAGATATTGCGTCTCATATCTGTATTTCATGATAAGATATAATATTCATTATGAAGTGTTATGCATTCCTCGTCTACGATTCAAATGAATGTAAATGCGACACTTCCTTGCTGGGAAATAGCGTTTGCAGATGTCTACGTATCGTAGCATTAGAGTTCTTATGATTCTTAAAACGCGATATCGCACCTCATTTCTATGTTTCATGGTAAGGTATAATACGATTTGCGAAGTGTTATGTATTCCTCGTCTACACTTCAAATGAATGTGAATGCGACACTTCCTCGCTAGGAAATAGCGATTGCAGATGTCTAGGTATCGTAGCAATAGATTTCTAATGCTTCTTAAAACGCGATATCGCATCTCATTTCTATGTTTCATGGTAAGATATAATATGATTTGCGAAGTGTTATGTATTCCTCGTCTACACTTCAATTGAATGTAAATGCGACACTTCCTTGCAAGGAAATAGCGTCTGCGGATGTCTAGGTATCGTAGCAATAGAGTTCTAATGCTTCTTAAAACGCGATATCGCATCTCATTTCTATGTTTCATGGTAAGATATAACATGATTT
Source organism: Xylocopa sonorina (assembly GCF_050948175.1). NCBI lineage: Eukaryota > Metazoa > Arthropoda > Insecta > Hymenoptera > Apidae > Xylocopa > Xylocopa sonorina. The sequence goes on from NW_027490335.1 coordinate 427,421, forward strand.
GCGAAGTGTTATGTATTCCTCGTCTACAATTCAATTGAATGTAAATGCGACACTTCATTGCAAGAAAATAGCGTTTGCAGATGTCTACGTATCGAAGCAATAGAGTTCAAATGCTTCTTAAAACGAGATATTGCGTCTCATATCTGTATTTCATGATAAGATATAATATTCATTATGAAGTGTTATGCATTCCTCGTCTACGATTCAAATGAATGTAAATGCGACACTTCCTTGCTGGGAAATAGCGTTTGCAGATGTCTACGTATCGTAGCAATAGAGTTCTTATGATTCTTAAAACGCGATATCGCATCTCATTTCTATGTTTCATGGTAAGGTATAATATGATTTGCGAAGTGTTATGTATTCCTCGTCTACACTTCAAATGAATGTGAATGCGACACTTCCTCGCTAGGAAATAGCGTTTGCAGATGTCTAGGTATCGTAGCAATAGATTTCTAATGCTTCTTAAAACGCGATATCGCATCGCATTTCTATGTTTCATGGTAAGATATAATATGATTTGCGAAGTGTCATGTATTCCTCGTCTACATTTCAAATGAATGTAAATGCGACACTTCCTTGCTAGGAAATAGCGTCTGCAGATGTCTAGGTATCGTAGCAATAGTGTTCTAATGCTTCTTAAAACGCGATATCGCATCTCATTTCTATGTTTCATGGTAAGATATAACATGATTTGCGAAGTGTTATGTATTCCTCGTCTACAATTCAATTGAATGTAAATGCGACACTTCATTGCAAGAAAATAGCGTTTGCAGATATCTACGTATCGAAGCAATAGAGTTCAAATGCTTCTTAAAACGAGATATTGCGTCTCATATCTGTATTTCATGATAAGATATAATATTCATTATGAAGTGTTATGCATTCCTCGTATACGATTCAAATGAATGTAAATGCGACACTTCCTTGCTGGGAAATAGCGTTTGCAGATGTCTACGTATCGTAGCAATAGAGTTCTTATGATTCTTAAAACGCGATATCGCATCTCATTTCTATGTTTCATGGTAAGGTATAATATGATTTGCGAAGTGTTATGTATTCCTCGTCTACACTTCAAATGAATGTGAATGCGACACTTCCTCGCTAGGAAATAGCGTTTGCAGATGTCTAGGTATCGTAGCAATAGATTTCTAATGCTTCTTATAACGCGATATCGCATCGCATTTCTATGTTTCATGGTAAGATATAATATGATTTGCGAAGTGTCATGTATTCCTCGTCTACATTTCAAATGAATGTAAATGCGACACTTCCTTGCTAGGAAATAGCGTCTGCAGATGTCTAGGTATCGTAGCAATAGTGTTCTAATGCTTCTTAAAACGCGATATAGCATCTCATTTCTATGTTTCATGGTAAGATATAATATGATTTGAGAAGTGTTATGTATTCCTCGTCTACACTTCAAATGAATGTAAATGCGACACTTCATTGCAAGAAAATAGCGTTTGCAGATGTCTACGTATCGAAGCAATAGAGTTCAAATGCTTCTTAAAACGAGATATTGCGTCTCATATCTGTATTTCATGATAAGATATAATATTCATTATGAAGTGTTATGCATTCCTCGTCTACGATTCAAATGAATGTAAATGCGACACTTCCTTGCTGGGAAATAGCGTTTGCAGATGTCTACGTATCGTAGCAATAGAGTTCTTATGATTCTTAAAACGCGATATCGCATCTCATTTCTATGTTTCATGGTAAGGTATAATATGATTTGCGAAGTGTTATGTATTCCTCGTCTACACTTCAAATGAATGTGAATGCGACACTTCCTCGCTAGGAAATAGCGTTTGCAGATGTCTAGGTATCGTAGCAATAGATTTCTAATGCTTCTTAAAACGCGATATCGCATCGCATTTCTATGTTTCATGGTAAGATATAATATGATTTGCGAAGTGTCATGTATTCCTCGTCTACATTTCAAATGAATGTAAATGCGACACTTCCTTGCTAGGAAATAGCGTCTGCAGATGTCTAGGTATCGTAGCAATAGTGTTCTAATGCTTCTTAAAACGCGATATCGCATCTCATTTCTATGTTTCATGGTAAGATATAACATGATTTGCGAAGTGTTATGTATTCCTCGTCTACAATTCAATTGAATGTAAATGCGACACTTCATTGCAAGAAAATAGCGTTTGCAGATGTCTACGTATCGAAGCAATAGAGTTCAAATGCTTCTTAAAACGAGATATTGCGTCTCATATCTGTATTTCATGATAAGATATAATATTCATTATGAAGTGTTATGCATTCCTCGTCTACGATTCAAATGAATGTAAATGCGACACTTCCTTGCTGGGAAATAGCGTTTGCAGATGTCTACGTATAGTAGCAATAGAGTTCTTATGATTCTTAAAACGCGATATCGCATCTCATTTCTATGTTTCATGGTAAGGTATAATATGATTTGCGAAGTGTTATGTATTCCTCGTCTACACTTCAAATGAATGTGAATGCGACACTTCCTCGCTAGGAAATAGCGTTTGCAGATGTCTAGGTATCGTAGCAATAGATTTCTAATGCTTCTTATAACGCGATATCGCATCGCATTTCTATGTTTCATGGTAAGATATAATATGATTTGCGAAGTGTCATGTATTCCTCGTCTACATTTCAAATGAATGTAAATGCGACACTTCCTTGCTAGGAAATAGCGTCTGCAGATGTCTAGGTATCGTAGCAATAGTGTTCTAATGCTTCTTAAAACGCGATATAGCATCTCATTTCTATGTTTCATGGTAAGATATAATATGATTTGAGAAGTGTTATGTATTCCTCGTCTACACTTCAAATGAATGTAAATGCGACACTTCCGTGGGAGGAAATAGCGTCTGCAGATGTCTAGGTATCGTAGCAATAGGGTCCTAATGCTTCTTAAAACGCGATATCGCATCTCATTTCTATGTTTCATGCTAAGATATAATATGATTTGCGAAGTGTCATGTATTCCTCGTCTACACTTCAAATGAAGGCAAATGCGACACTTCCTTGCTAGGAAATAGCGTCTGCAGATGTCTAGGTATCGTAGCAATAGATTTCTAACGCTTCTTAAAACGCGATATCGCATCTCATTTCTACGTTTCATGGTAAGATATAATATGATTTGCGAAGTGTTATGTATTCCTCGTCTACACTTCAAATGAATGTAAATGCGACACTTCCTTGGTAGGAAATAGCGTCTGCGGATCTCATTTCTATGTTTCATGGTAAGATATAACATGATTTGCGAAGTGTTATGTATTCCTCGTCTACACTTCAATTGAATGTAAATGCGACACTTCATTGCAAGAAAATAGCGTTTGCAGATGTCTACGTATCGAAGCAATAGATTTCTAATGCTTCTTAAAACGCGATATCGCATCGCATTTCTATGTTTCATGGTAAGATATAATATGATTTGCGAAGTGTCATGTATTCCTCGTCTACACTTCAAATGAATGTAAATGCGACACTTCCTTGCTAGGAAATAGCGTCTGCAGATGTCTAGGTATCGTAGCAATAGTGTTCTAATGCTTCTTAAAACGCGATATCGCATCTCATTTCTATGATTCATGGTAAGATATAATATGATTTTCGAAGTGTTATGTACTCCTCGTCTACACTTCCAATGAATGTAAATGCGACTCTTCCTTGCAAGGAAATAGCGTTTGCAGATGTCTACCTATAGTAGCAATAGAGTTCTAATGCTTCTTAAAACGCGATATCGTATCTCATTTCTATGTTTCATGGTAAGATATAATATTCATGTGTTATGCATTCCTCGTCTACGATTCAATTGAAAGTAAATGCGACACTTCCTTGCAAGGAAATAGCGTTTGCAGATGTCTACGTATCGTAGCAATGCAGTTCTTATGATTCTTAAAACGCGATATCGCATCTCATTTCTATGTTTCATGGTAAGATATTATATGATTTACGAAGTGCCATGTATTCCTCGTCTACACTTCAAATGAATGCAAATGCGACACTTCCTTGCTAGGAAATAGCGTCTGCAGATGTCAACGTATCGTAGCAATAGATTTCTAATGCTTCTTAAAACGCGATATCGCATCTCATTTCTATGTTTCATGGTAAGATATAATATGATTTGCGAAGTGTCATGTATTCCTCGTCTACACTTCAAATGAATGTAAATGCGACACTTCCTTGCTGGGAAATAGCATCTGCAGATGTCTAGGTATCGTAGCAATAGAATTCTAATGCTTCTTAATACGCGATATCGCATCTCATTTCTATGTATCATGGTAAGATATAATATGATTTGCGAAGTGTTATGTATTCCTCGTCTACACTTCAAATGAATGAAAATGCGACACATCCATGCAAGGAAATAGCGTTTGCAGATGTCTACCTATCGTAGCAATAGATTTCATATGATTCTTAAAACGCGATATCGCATCTCATTTCTATGTTTCATGGTAAGATATAACATGATTTGCGATGTGTTATGCATTCCTCGTCTACGATTCAAATGAATGTAAATGCGACACTTCCTTGCAGGGAAATAGCGTTTGCAGATGTCTACGTATCGTAGCAATAGAGTTCTTATGATTCTTAAAACGCGATATCGCATGTCATTTCTATGTTTCATGGTAAGGTATAATATGATTTGCGAAGTGTTATGTATTCCTCGTCTACACTTCAAATGAATGTGAATGCGACACTTCCTCGCTAGGAAATAGCGTTTGCAGATGTCTAGGTATCGTAGCAATAGATTTCTAATGCTTCTTAAAACGCGATATCGCATCGCATTTCTATGTTTCATGGTAAGATATAATATGATTTGCGAAGTGTCATGTATTCCTCGTCTACACCTCAAATGAATGTAAATGCGACACTTCCTTGGTAGGAAATAGCGTCTGCGGATGTCTAGGTATCGTAGCAATAGATTTCTAATGCTTCTTAAAACGCGATATCGCATCGCATTTCTATGTTTCATGGTAAGATATAATATGATTTGCGAAGTGTCATGTATTCCTCGTCTACACTTCAAATGAATGTAAATGCGACACTTCCTTGCTAGGAAATAGCGTCTGCAGATGTCTAGGTATCGTAGCAATAGTGTTCTAATGCTTCTTAAAACGCGATATCGCATCTCATTTCTATGTTTCATGGTAAGATATAATATGATTTGCGAAGTGTTATGTATTCCTCGTCTACAATTCAAATGAATGTAAATGCGACACTTCCTTGGGAGGAAATAGCGTCTGCAGATGTCTAGGTATCGTAGCAATAGGGTCCTAATGCTTCTTAAAAAGCGATATCGCATCTCATTTCTATGTTTCATGCTAAGATATAATATGATTTGCGAAGTGTCATGTATTCCTCGTCTACACTTCAAATGAAAGTAAATGCGACACTTCCTTGCTAGGAAATAGCGTCTGCAGATGTCTAGGTATCGTAGCAATAGTGTTCTAATGCTTCTTAAAACGCGATATCGCATCTCATTTCTATGATTCATGGTAAGATGTAGTATGATTTGCGAAGTGTTATGTACTCCTCGTCTACACTTCCAATGAATGTAAATGCGACTCTTCCTTGCAAGGAAATAGCGTTTGCAGATGTCTACCTATAGTAGCAATAGAGTTCTAATGCTTCTTAAAACGCGATATCGTATCTCATTTCTATGTTTCATGGTAAGATATAATATTCATTGCGAAGTGTTATGCATTCCTCGTCTACGATTCAATTGAAAGTAAATGCGACACTTCCTTGCAAGGAAATAGCGTTTGCAGATGTCTACGTATCGTAGCAATAGAGTTCATATGATTCTTAAAACGCGATATCGCATCTCATTTCTATGTTTCATGGTAAGATATAAAATGTTTTGCGACGTGCCATGTATTCCTCGTCTACACTTCAAATGAATGTAAATGCGACACTTCCTTGCAAGGAAACAGCGTTTGCAGATGGCTACCTGTCGTAGCAATAGAGTTCTAATGCTTCTTAAAACGCGATATCGCATCTCATTTCTATGTTTCATGGTAAGATATATTATGATTTGTGAAGTGTTATGTATTCCTCGTTTACACTTCAAATGAATGTAAATGCGACACTTCCTCGCTAGGAAATAGCGTCTGCAGATGTCTAGGTATCGTAGCAATAGTGCTCTAATGCTTCCTAAAACGCGATATCGCATCTCATTTCTATGTTTCATGGTAAGATATAATATGATTTGCGAAGTGTCATGTATTCCTCGTCTACACTTCAAATGAATGTAAATGCGACACTTCCTTGCTAGGAAATAGCGTCTGCAGATGTCTAGGTATCGTAGCAATAGTGTTCTAATGCTTCTTAAAACGCGATATCGCATCTCATTTCTATGTTTCATGGTAAGATATAATATGATTTGCGAAGTGTTATGTATTCCTCGTCTACAATTCAAATGAATGTAAATGCGACACTTCCTTGGGAGGAAATAGCGTCTGCAGATGTCTAGGTATCGTAGCAATAGGGTCCTAATGCTTCTTAAAACGCGATATCGCATCTCATTTCTATGTTTCATGCTAAGATATAATATGATTTGCGAAGTGTCATGTATTCCTCGTCTACACTTCAAATGAAGGCAAATGCGACACTTCCTTGCTAGGAAATAGCGTCTGCAGATGTCTAGGTATCGTAGCAATAGATTTCTAATGCTTCTTAAAACGCGATATCGCATCTCATTTCTACGTTTCATGGTAAGATATAATATGATTTGCGAAGTGTCATGTATTCCTCGTCTACACTTCAAATGAATGTAAATGCGGCACTTCCTTGGTAGGAAATAGCGTCTGCGGATGTCTAGGTATCGTAGCAATAGATTTCTAATGCTTCTTAAAACGCGATATCGCATCGCATTTCTATGTTTCATGGTAAGATATAATATGATTTGCGAAGTGTCATGTATTCCTCGTCTACACTTCAAATGAATGTAAATGCGACACTTCCTTGCTAGGAAATAGCGTCTGCAGATGTCTAGGTATCGTAGCAATAGTGTTCTAATGCTTCTTAAAACGCGATATCGCATCTCATTTCTATGTTTCATGGTAAGATATAATATGATTTGCGAAGTGTTATGTATTCCTCGTCTACAATTCAAATGAATGTAAATGCGACACTTCCTTGGGAGGAAATAGCGTCTGCAGATGTCTAGGTATCGTAGCAATAGGGTCCTAATGCTTCTTAAAACGCGATATCGCATCTCATTTCTATGTTTCATGCTAAGATATAATATGATTTGCGAAGTGTCATGTATTCCTCGTCTACACTTCAAATGAAGGCAAATGCGACACTTCCTTGCTAGGAAATAGCGTCTGCAGATGTCTAGGTATCGTAGCAATAGATTTCTAATGCTTCTTAAAACGCGATATCGCATCTCATTTCTACGTTTCATGGTAAGATATAATATGATTTGCGAAGTGTCATGTATTCCTCGTCTACACTTCAAATGAATGTAAATGCGACACTTCCTTGGTAGGAAATAGCGTCTGCGGATGTCTATGTATCGTAGCAATAGAGTTCAAATGCTTCTCAAAATGAGATATTGCATCTCATATCTATGTTTCATGATAAGATATAATATTCATTATGAAGTGTTATGCATTCCTCGTCTATGATTCAAATGAATGTAAATGTGACACTTCCTTGCAAGGAAATAGCGTTTGCAGATGTCTACGTATCGTAGCAATAGAGTTCTTATGATTCTTAAAACGCGATATCACATCTCATTTCTATGTTTCATGGTAAGATATAACATGATTTGCGAAGTGTTATGTATTCCTCGTCTACACTTCAATTGAATGTAAATGCGACACTTCATTGCAAGAAAATAGCGTTTGCAGATGTCTACGTATCGAAGCAATAGAGTTCAAATGCTTCTTATAACGAGATATTGCGTCTCATATCTGTATTTCATGATAAGATATAATATTCATTATGAAGTGTTATGCATTCCTCGTCTACGATTCAAATGAATGTAAATGCGACACTTCCTTGCAGGGAAATAGCGTTTGCAGATGTCTACGTATCGTAGCAATAGAGTTCTTATGATTCTTAAAACGCGATATCGCATCTCATTTCTATGTTTCATGGTAAGGTATAATATGATTTGCGAAGTGTTATGTATTCCTCGTCTACACTTCAAATGAATGTGAGTGCGACACTTCCTCGCTAGGAAATAGCGTTTGCAGATGTCTAGGTATCGTAGCAATAGATTTCTAATGCTTCTTAAAACGCGATATCGCATCGCATTTCTATGTTTCATGGTAAGATATAGTATGATTTGCGAAGTGTTATGTACTCCTCGTCTACACTTCCAATGAATGTAAATGCGACTCTTCCTTGCAAGGAAATAGCGTTTGCAGATGTCTACCTATAGTAGCAATAGTGTTCTAATGCTTCTTAAAACGCGATATCGTATCTCATTTCTATGTTTCATGGTAAGATATAATATTCATTGCGAAGTGTTATGCATTCCTCGTCTACGATTCAATTGAAAGTAAATGCGACACTTCCTTGCAAGGAAATAGCGTTTGCAGATGTCTACGTATCGTAGCAATAGAGTTCATATGATTCTTAAAACGCGATATCGTATCTCATTTCTATGTTTCATGGTAAGATATAACATGATTTGCGAAGTGCCATGTATTCCTCGTCTACACTTCAAATGAATGTAAATGCGACACTTCCTTGCAAGGAAATAGCGTTTGCAGATGGCTACCTGTCGTAGCAATAGAGTTCTAATGCTTCTTAAAACGCGATATCGCATCTCATTTCTACGTTTCATGGTAAGATATATTATGATTTGTGAAGTGTTATGTATTCCTCGTTTACACTTCAAATGAATGTAAATGCGACACTTCCTCGCTAGGAAATAGCGTCTGCAGACGTCTAGGTATCGTAGCAATAGTGCTCTAATGCTTCCTAAAACGCGATATCGCATCTCATTTCTATGTTTCATGGTAAGATATAATATGATTTGCGAAGTGTCATGTATTCCTCGTCTACACTTCAAATGAATGTAAATGCGACACTTCCTTGGTAGGAAATAGCGTCTGCAGATGTCTACCTATCGTAGCAATAGGGTTCTAATGCTTCTTAAAACGCGATATCGCATCTCATTTCTATGATTCATGGTAAGATATAATATGATTTGCGAAGTGTCATGTATTCCTCGTCTACACTTCAAATGAATGTAAATGCGACACTTCCTTGCTAGGAAATAGCGTCTGCAGATGTCTACCTATCGTAGCAATAGATTTCTAATGCTTCTTAAAACGCGATATCGCATCTCATTTCTATGTTTCATGGTAAGATATAATATGATTTGCGAAGTGTTATGTATTCCGCGTCTACACTTCAAATGAATGTAAATGCGACACTTCCTTGCAAGGAAATAGCGTTTGCAGATGTCTACGTATCGTAGCAATGCAGTTCTTATGATTCTTAAAACGCGATATCGCATCTCATTTCTATGTTTCATGGTAAGATATTATATGATTTACGAAGTGTCATGTATTCCTCGTCTATACTTCAAATGAATGCAAATGCGACACTTCCTTGCTAGGAAATAGCGTCTGCAGATGTCAAGGTATCGTAGCAATAGATTTCTAATGCTTCTTAAAACGCGATATCGCATCTCATTTCTATGTTTCATGGTAAGATATAATATTCATTGCGAAGTGTTATGCATTCCTCGTCTACGATTCAATTGAAAGTAAATGCGACACTTCCTTGCAAGGAAATAGCGTTTGCAGATGTCTACGTATCGTAGCAATAGCTTTCTAATGCTTCTTAAAACGCGATATCGCATCTCATTTCTATGTTTCATGGTAAGATATAATATGATTTGCGAAGTGTTGTGTATTCCTCGTCTACACTTCAAATGAATGTAAATGCGACACTTCCTCGCTAGGAAATAGCGTCTGCAGATGTCTAAGTATCGTAGCAATAGAGTTCTATTGCTTCTTATAACGCGATATCGCATCTCATTTCTATGTTTCATGGTAAGATATAATATGATATGCGAAGTGTCATGTATTCCTCGTCTACACTTCAAATGAATGTAAATGCGACACTTCCTTGCTAGGAAATAGCGTCTGCAGATGTCTAGGTATCGTAGCAATAGAGTTCTAATGCTTCTTAAAACGCGATATCGCATCTCATTTCTATGTTTCATGGTAAGATATAATATGATTTGCGATGTGTCATGTATTCCTCGTCTACACTTCAAATGAATGTAAATGCGACTCTTCCTTGCAAGGAAATAGCGTTTGCAGATGTCTACCTATCGTAGCAATAGAGTTCTAATGCTTCTTAAAACGCGATATCGCATCTCATTTCTATGTTTCATGGTATGATATAATATGATTTGCGAAGTGTTATGTTATTCCTCGTCTACACTTCAAATGAATGTGAATGCGATACTTTCTCGCTAGGAAATAGCGTTTGCAGATGTCTACGTATCGTAGCAATAACTTTCTAATGCTTCTTAAAATGCGATATCGCATCTCATTTCTATGTTTCATGGTAAGATATAATATGATTTGCGAAGTGTCATGTATTCCTCGTCTACACTTCAAATGAAAGTAAATGCGACACTTCCTTGCTAGGAAATAGCGTCTGCAGATGTCCAGGTATCGTAGCAATAGAGTTCTATTGCTTCTTATAACGCGATATCGCATCTCATTTCTATGTTTCATGGTAAGATATAATATGATTTGCGAAGTGTCATGTATTCCTCGTCTACACTTCAAATTAATGTAAATGCGACACTTCCTTGCTAGGAAATAGCGTCTGCAGATGTCTAGGTATCGTAGCAATAATTTTCTAATGCTTCTTAAAACGCGATATCGCATCTCATTTCTATGATTCATGGTAAGATATAATATGATTTGCGAAGTGTTATGTACTCCTCGTCTACACTTCCAATGAATGTAAATGCGACTCTTCCTTGCAAGGAAATAGCATTTGCAGATGTCTACCTATAGTAGCAATAGAGTTCTAATGCTTCTTAAAACGCGATATCGCATCTCATTTCTATGTTTCATGCTAAGATATAATATGATTTGCGAAGTGTCATGTATTCCTCGTCTACACTTCGAATGAATGTAAATGCGACACTTCCTTGCAAGGAAATTGCGTCTGCGGATGTCTAGGTATCGTAGCAATAGAGTTCTAATGCTTCTTAAAACGCGATTTCGCATCTCATTTCTATGTTTCATGGTATGGTATAATATGATTTGCGAAGTGTTATGTATTCCTCGTCTACACTTCAAATGAATGTGAATGCGACACTTCCTCGCTAGGAAATAGCGTTTGCAGATGTCTAGGTATCGTAGCAATAGATTTCTAATGCTTCTTAAAACGCGATATCGCATCTCATTTCTATGTTTCATGGTAAGATATAATATGATTTGCGAAGTGTCATGTATTCCTCGTCTACACTTCAAATGAATGTAAATGCGACACTTCCTTGCTAGGAAATAGCGTCTGCAGATGTCTAGGTATCGTAGCAATAGTGTTCTAATGCTTCTTAGAACGCGATATCGCATCTCATTTCTATGTTTCATGGTAAGATATAATATGATTTGCGAAGTGTTATGTATTCCTCGTCTACACTTCAAATTAATGTAAATGCGACACTTCCTTGCTAGGAAATAGCGTCTGCAGATGTCTAGGTATCGTAGCAATAATTTTCTAATGCTTCTTAAAACGCGATATCGCATCTCATTTCTATGATTCATGGTAAGATATAATATGATTTGCGAAGTGTTATGTACTCCTCGTCTACACTTCCAATGAATGTAAATGCGACTCTTCCTTGCAAGGAAATAGCATTTGCAGATGTCTACCTATAGTAGCAATAGAGTTCTAATGCTTCTTAAAACGCGATATCGCATCTCATTTCTATGTTTCATGCTAAGATATAATATGATTTGCGAAGTGTCATGTATTCCTCGTCTACACTTCGAATGAATGTAAATGCGACACTTCCTTGCAAGGAAATTGCGTCTGCGGATGTCTAGGTATCGTAGCAATAGAGTTCTAATGCTTCTTAAAACGCGATTTCGCATCTCATTTCTATGTTTCATGGTATGGTATAATATGATTTGCGAAGTGTTATGTATTCCTCGTCTACACTTCAAATGAATGTGAATGCGACACTTCCTCGCTAGGAAATAGCGTTTGCAGATGTCTAGGTATCGTAGCAATAGATTTCTAATGCTTCTTAAAACGCGATATCGCATCTCATTTCTATGTTTCATGGTAAGATATAATATGATTTGCGAAGTGTCATGTATTCCTCGTCTACACTTCAAATGAATGTAAATGCGACACTTCCTTGCTAGGAAATAGCGTCTGCAGATGTCTAGGTATCGTAGCAATAGTGTTCTAATGCTTCTTAGAACGCGATATCGCATCTCATTTCTATGTTTCATGGTAAGATATAATATGATTTGCGAAGTGTTATGTATTCCTCGTCTACACTTCAAATGAATGTAAATGCGACACTTCCTTGGTAGGAAATAGCGTCTGCATATGTCTAGGTATCGTAGCAATAGTGTCCTAATGCTTCTTAAAACGCGATATCGCATCTCATTTCTATGTTTCATGCTAAGATATAATATGATTTGCGAAGTGTCATGTATTCCTCGTCTACACTTCAAATGAAGGCAAATGCGACACTTCCTTGCTAGGAAATAGCGTCTGCAGATGTCTAGGTATCGTAGCAATAGATTTCTAATGCTTCTTAAAACGCGAAATCGCATCTCATTTCTATGTTTCATTGTAAGATATAATATGATTTGCGAAGTGTCATGTATTCCTCGTCTACACTTCAAATGAATGTAAATGCGACACTTCCTTGCTAGGATATAGCGTCTGCAGATGTCTAGGTATCGTAGCAATAGAGTTCCAATGCTTCTTAAAACGCGATATCGCATCTCATTTCTATGTTTCATGGTAAGATATAATATGATTTGCGAAGTGTGATGTATTCCTCGTCTACACTTCAAATGAATGTAAATGCGACACTTCCTCGCTAGGAAATAGCGTTTGCAGATGTCTACGTATCGTAGCAATAGAGTTCTTATGATTCTTAAAACGCGATATCGCATCTCATTTCTATGTTTCATGGTAAGATATAACATGATTTGCGAAGTGTTATGTTATTCCTCGTCTACACTTCAAATGAATGTGAATGCGATACTTCCTCGCTAGGAAATAGCGTTTGCAGATGTCTACGTATCGTAGCAATAGCTTTCTATTGCTTCTTAAAACGCGATATCGCATCTCATTTCTATGTTTCATGGTAAGATATAATATGATTTGCGAAGTGTCATGTATTCCTCGTCTACACTTCAAATGAATGTAAATGCGACACTTTCTCGCTAGGAAATAGCGTTTGCAGATGGCTACGTATCGTAGCAATAGAGTTCTTATGATTCTTAAAACGCGATATCGCATCTCATTTCTATGTTTCATGGTAAGATATAATATGATTTGCGAAGTGTTATGTATTCCTCGTCTACATTTCAAATGAATGTAATTGGGACACTTCCTTGCTAGGAAATAGCGTCTGCAGATATCTAGGTATCGTAGCGATAGGGTTCTAATGCTTCTTAAAACGCGATTTCGCATCTCATTTCTATGTTTCACGGTAAGATATAATATGATTTGCGAAGTGTTATGTATACCTCGTCTACACTTCAACTGAATGTAAATGCGACACTTCCTTGCAAGGAAATAGCGTTTGCAGATGTCTACGTATCGAAGCAATAGAGTTCAAATGCTTCTTAAAATGAGATATTGCATCTCATATCTATGTTTCATGACAAGATATAATATTCATTGCGAAGTGTTATGCATTCCTCGTCTACGATTCAAACGAATGTAAATGCGACACTTCCTTGGAAGGAAATAGCGTTTGCAGATGTCTACCTATCGTAGCAATAGTGTTCTAATGCTTCTTAAAACGCGATATCGCGTCTCATTTCTATGTTTCATGGTAAGATATAATATGAAGTGTTATGCATTCCTCGTCTACGATTCAATTGAAAGTAAATGCGACACTTCCTTGCTAGGAAATAGCGTCTGCAGATGTCCAGGTATCGTAGCAATAGAGTTCTATTGCTTCTTATAACGCGATATCGCATCTCATTTCTATGTTTCATGGTAAGATATAATATGATTTGCGAAGTGTCATGTATTCCTCGTCTACACTTCAAATGAATGTAAATGCGACACTTCCTTGCTAGGAAATAGCGTCTGCAGATGTCTAGGTATCGTAGCAATAATGTTCTAATGCTTCTTAAAATGCGATATCGCATCTCATTTCTATGATTCATGGTAAGATATAATATGATTTGCGAAGTGTTATGTACTCCTCGTCTACACTTCCAATGAATGTAAATGCGACACTTCCACGCTAGGAAATAGCGTTTGCAGATGTCTACGTATCGAAGCAATAGATTTCTAATGCTTCTTAAAACGCGATATCGCATCTCATTTCTATGTTTCATGGTAAGATATTATATGATTTACGAAGTGTCATGTATTCCTCGTCTACCCTTCAAATGAATGCAAATGCGACACTTCCTTGCTAGGAAATAGCGTCTACAGTTGTCTAGGTATCGTAGCAATAGATTTCTAATGCTTCTTAAAACGCGATATCGCATCTCATTTCTATGTTTCATGGTAAGATATAATATGATTTGCGAAGTGTTATGTATTCCTCGTCTACACTTCAAATGAATGTAAATGCGACACTTCCTCGCTAGGAAATAGCGTCTGCAGATGTCTAAGTATCGTAGCAATAGAGTTCTATTGCTTCTTATAACGCGATATCGCATCTCATTTCTATGTTTCATGGTAAGATATAATATGATATGCGACGTGTCATGTATTCCTCGTCTACACTTCAAATGAATGTAAATGCGACACTTCCTTGCTAGGAAATAGCGTCTGCAGATGTCTAGGTATCGTAGCAATAGAGTTCTAATGCTTCTTAAAACGCGATATCGCATCTCATTTCTATGTTTCATGGTAAGATATAATATGATTTGCGAAGTGTTGTGTATTCCTCGTCTACACTTCAAATGAATGTAAATGCGACACTTCCTTGGTAGGAAATAGCGTCTGCGGATGTCTATGTATCGTAGCAATAGAGTTCTAATGCTTCTTAAAACGGGATATTGCATCTCATATCTATGTTTCAAGATAAGTAATAATATTCATAGCGAAGTGTCATGTATTCCTCGTCTACACTTCAAATGAATGTAAATGCGACACTTCCTTGCATGGAAATAGCGTTTGCAGATGTCTACGTATCGAAGCAATAGAGTTCAAATGCTTCTCAAGATGAGATATTGCATCTCATATCTATGTTTCATGATAAGATATAATATTCATTATGAAGTGTTATGCATTCCTCGTATATGATTCAAATGAATGTAAATGCGACACTTCCTTGCAAGGAAATAGCGTTTGCAGATGTCTACGTATCGTAGCAATAGAGTTCTTATGATCCTTAAAACGCGATATCACATCTCATTTCTATGTTTCATGGTAAGATATAACATGATTTGCGAAGTGTTATGTATTCCTCGTCTACACTTCAATTGAATGTAAATGCGACACTTCATTGCAAGAAAATAGCGTTTGCAGATATCTACGTATCGAAGCAATAGAGTTCAAATGCTTCTTAAAACGAGATATTGCGTCTCATATCTGTATTTCATGATAAGATATAATATTCATTATGAAGTGTTATGCATTCCTCGTCTACGATTCAAATGAATGTAAATGCGACACTTCCTTGCAGGGAAATAGCGTTTGCAGATGTCTACGTATCGTAGCAATAGAGTTCTTATGATTCTTAAAACGCGATATCGCATCTCATTTCTATGTTTCATGGTAAGGTATAATATGATTTGCGAAGTGTTATGTATTCCTCGTCTACACTTCAAATGAATGTGAATGCGACACTTCCTCGCTAGGAAATAGCGTTTGCAGATGTCTAGGTATCGTAGCAATAGATTTCTAATGCTTCTTAAAACGCGATATCGCATCGCATTTCTATGTTTCATGGTAAGATATAATATGATTTGCGAAGTGTCATGTATTCCTCGTCTACACTTCAAATGAATGTAAATGCGACACTTCCTTGCTAGGAAATAGCGTCTGCAGATGTCTAGGTATCGTAGCAATAGTGTTCTAATGCTTCTTAAAACGCGATATCGCATCTCATTTCTATGATTCATGGTAAGATATAATATGATTTGCGAAGTGTTATGTACTCCTCGTCTACACTTCCAATGAATGTAAATGCGACTCTTCCTTGCAAGGAAATAGCGTTTGCAGATGTCTACCTATAGTAGCAATAGAGTTCTAATGCTTCTTAAAACGCGATATCGTATCTCATTTCTATGTTTCATGGTAAGATATAATATTCATTGCGAAGTGTTATGCATTCCTCGTCTACGATTCAATTGAAAGTAAATGCGACACTTCCTTGCAAGGAAATAGCGTTTGCAGATGTCTACGTATCGTAGCAATGCAGTTCTTATGATTCTTAAAACGCGATATCGCATCTCATTTCTATGTTTCATGGTAAGATATTATATGATTTGCGAAGTGTCATGTATTCCTCGTCTACACTTCAAATGAATGTAAATGCGACACTTCCTTGCTAGGAAATAGCGTCTGCAGATGTCTAGGTATCGTAGCAATAGTGTTCTAATGCTTCTTAAAACGCGATATCGCATCTCATTTCTATGTTTCATGGTAAGATATAATATGATTTGCGAAGTGTTATGTATTCCTCGTCTACAATTCAAATGAATGTAAATGCGACACTTCCTTGGGAGGAAATAGCGTCTGCAGATGTCTAGGTATCGTAGCAATAGGGTCCTAATGCTTCTTAAAACGCGATATCGCATCTCATTTCTATGTTTCATGCTAAGATATAATATGATTTGCGAAGTGTCATGTATTCCTCGTCTACACTTCAAATGAAGGCAAATGCGACACTTCCTTGCTAGGAAATAGCGTCTGCAGATGTCTAGGTATCGTAGCAATAGATTTCTAATGCTTCTTAAAACGCGATATCGCATCTCATTTCTACGTTTCATGGTAAGATATAATATGATTTGCGAAGTGTCATGTATTCCTCGTCTACACTTCAAATGAATGTAAATGCGACACTTCCTTGGTAGGAAATTGCGTCTGCGGATGTCTAGGTATCGTAGCAATAGATTTCTAATGCTTCTTAAAAAGCGATATCGCATCGCATTTCTATGTTTCATGGTAAGATATAATATGATTTGCGAAGTGTCATGTATTCCTCGTCTACACTTCAAATGAATGTAAATGCGACACTTCCTTGCTAGGAAATAGCGTCTGCAGATGTCTAGGTATCGTAGCAATAGTGTTCTAATGCTTCTTAAAACGCGATATCGCATCTCATTTCTATGTTTCATGGTAAGATATAATATGATTTGCGAAGTGTTATGTATTCCTCGTCTACAATTCAAATGAATGTAAATACGACACTTCCTTGGGAGGAAATAGCGTCTGCAGATGTCTAGGTATCGTAGCAATAGGGTCCTAATGCTTCTTAAAACGCGATATCGCATCTCATTTCTATGTTTCATGCTAAGATATAATATGATTTGCGAAGTGTCATGTATTCCTCGTCTACACTTCAAATGAAGGCAAATGCGACACTTCCTTGCTAGGAAATAGCGTCTGCAGATGTCTAGGTATCGTAGCAATAGATTTCTAATGCTTCTTAAAACGCGATATCGCATCGCATTTCTATGTTTCATGGTAAGATATAATATGATTTGCGAAGTGTCATGTATTCCTCGTCTACACTTCAAATGAATGTAAATGCGACACTTCCTTGCTAGGAAATAGCGTCTGCAGATGTCTAGGTATCGTAGCAATAGTGTTCTAATGCTTCTTAAAACGCGATATCGCATCTCATTTCTATGTTTCATGGTAAGATATAATATGATTTGCGAAGTGTTATGTATTCCTCGTCTACAATTCAAATGAATGTAAATGCGACACTTCCTTGGGAGGAAATAGCGTCTGCAGATGTCTAGGTATCGTAGCAATAGGGTCCTAATGCTTCTTAAAACGCGATATCGCATCTCATTTCTATGTTTCATGCTAAGATATAATATGATTTGCGAAGTGTCATGTATTCCTCGTCTACACTTCAAATGAAGGCAAATGCGACACTTCCTTGCTAGGAAATAGCGTCTGCAGATGTCTAGGTATCGTAGCAATAGATTTCTAATGCTTCTTAAAACGCGATATCGCATCTCATTTCTACGTTTCATGGTAAGATATAATATGATTTGCGAAGTGTCATGTATTCCTCGTCTACACTTCAAATGAATGTAAATGCGACACTTCCTTGGTAGTAAATAGCGTCTGCGGATGTCTAGGTATCGTAGCAATAGATTTCTAATGCTTCTTAAAACGCGATATCGCATCGCATTTCTATGTTTCATGGTAAGATATAATATGATTTGCGAAGTGTCATGTATTCCTCGTCTACACTTCAAATGAATGTAAATGCGACACTTCCTTGCTAGGAAATAGCGTCTGCAGATGTCTAGGTATCGTAGCAATAGTGTTCTAATGCTTCTTAAAACGCGATATCGCATCTCATTTCTACGTTTCATGGTAAGATATAATATGATTTGCGAAGTGTCATGTATTCCTCGTCTACACTTCAAATGAATGTAAATGCGACACTTCCTTGGTAGGAAATAGCGTCTGCGGATGTCTATGTATCGTAGCAATAGAGTTCTGATGCTTCTTAAAACGTGATACTGCATCTCATATCTATGTTTCAAGATAAGTAATAATATTCATAGCGAAGTGTCATGTATTCCTCGTCTACACTTCAAATGCATGTAAATGCGACACTTCCTTGCATGGAAATAGCGTTTGCAGATGTCTACGTATCGAAGCAATAGAGTTCAAATGCTTCTCAAAATGAGATATTGCATCTCATATCTATGTTTCATGATAAGATATAATATTCATTATGAAGTGTTATGCATTCCTCGTCTATGATTCAAATGAATGTAAATGCGACACTTCCTTGCAAGGAAATAGCGTTTGCAGATGTCTACGTATCGTAGCAATAGAGTTCTTATGATTCTTAAAACGCGATATCACATCTCATTTCTATGTTTCATGGTAAGATATAACATGATTTGCGAAGTGTTATGTATTCCTCGTCTACACTTCAATTGAATGTAAATGCGACACGTCATTGCAAGAAAATAGCGTTTGCAGATGTCTACGTATCGAAGCAATAGAGTTCAAATGCTTCTTATAACGAGATATTGCGTCTCATATCTGTATTTCATAATAAGATATAATATTCATTATGAAGTGTCATGCATTCCTCGTCTACGATTCAAATGAATGTAAATGCGACACTTCCTTGCAGGGAAATAGCGTTTGCAGATGTCTACGTATCGTAGCATTAGAGTTCTTATGATTCTTAAAAGGCGATATCGCATCTCATTTCTATGTTTCATGGTAAGGTATAATACGATTTGCGAAGTGTTATGTATTCCTCGTCTACACTTCAAATGAATGTGAATGCGACACTTCCTCGCTAGGAAATAGCGATTGCAGATGTCTAGGTATCGTAGCAATAGATTTCTAATGCTTCTTAAAACGCGATATCGCATCTCATTTCTATGTTTCATGGTAAGATATAATATGATTTGCGAAGTGTTATGTATTCCTCGTCTACACTTCAATTGAATGTAAATGCGACACTTCCTTGCAAGGAAATAGCGTCTGCGGATGTCTAGGTATCGTAGCAATAGAGTTCTAACGCTTCTTAAAACGCGATATCGCATCTCATTTCTATGTTTCATGGTAAGATATAACATGATTTGCGAAGTGTTATGTATTCCTCGTCTACAATTCAATTGAATGTAAATGCGACACTTCATTGCAAGAAAATAGCGTTTGAAGATGTCTACGTATCGAAGCAATAGAGTTCAAATGCTTCTTAAAACGAGATATTGCGTCTCATATCTGTATTTCATGATAAGATATAATATTCATTATGAAGTGTTATGCATTCCTCGTCTACGATTCAAATGAATGTAAATGCGACACTTCCTTGCAGGGAAATAGCGTTTGCAGATGTCTACGTATCGTAGCAATAGAGTTCTTATGATTCTTAAAACGCGATATCGCATCTCATTTCTATGTTTCATGGTAAGGTATAATATGATTTGCGAAGTGTTATGTATTCCTCGTCTACACTTCAAATGAATGTGAATGCGACACTTCCTCGCTAGGAAATAGCGTTTGCAGATGTCTAGGTATCGTAGCAATAGATTTCTAATGCTTCTTAAAACGCGATATCGCATCGCATTTCTATGTTTCATGGTAAGATATAATATGATTTGCGAAGTGTCATGTATTCCTCGTCTACACTTCAAATGAATGTAAATGCGACACTTCCTTGCTAGGAAATAGCGTCTGCAGATGTCTAGGTATCGTAGCAATAGTGTTCTAATGCTTCTTAAAACGCGATATCGCATCTCATTTCTATGTTTCATGGTAAGATATAATATGATTTGCGAAGTGTTATGTATTCCTCGTCTACACTTCAAATGAAAGTAAATGCGACACTTCCTTGGGAGGAAATAGCGTCTGCAGATGTCTAGGTATCGTAGCAATAGGGTCCTAATGCTTCTTAAAACGCGATATCGCATCTCATTTCTATGTTTCATGCTAAGATATAATATGATTTGCGAAGTGTCATGTATTCCTCGTCTACACTTCAAATGAAGGCAAATGCGACACTTCCTTGCTAGGAAATAGCGTCTGCAGATGTCTAGGTATCGTAGCAATAGAGTTCATATGATTCTTAAAACGCGATATCGCATCTCATTTCTATGTTTCATGGTAAGATATAACATGATTTGCGAAGTGCCATGTATTCCTCGTCTACACTTCAAATGAATGTAAATGCGACACTTCCTTGCAAGGAAATAGCGTTTGCAGATGGCTACCTGTCGTAGCAATAGAGTACTAATGCTTCTTATAACGCGATATCGCATCTCATTTCTATGTTTCATTGTAAGATATATTATGATTTGTGAAGTGTTATGTATTCCTCGTTTACACTTCAAATGAATGTAAATGCGACACTTCCTCGCTAGGAAATAGCGTCTGCAGATGTCTAGGTATCGTAGCAATAGTGCTCTAATGCTTCCTAAAACGCGATATCGCATCTCATTTCTATGTTTCATGGTAAGATATTATATGATTTACGAAGTGTCATGTATTCCTCGTCTACACTTCAAATGAATGCAAATGCGACACTTCCTTGCTAGGAAATAGCGTCTGCAGATGTCAAGGTATAGTAGCAATAGATTTCTAATGCTTCTTAAAACGCGATATCGCATCTCATTTCTATGTTTCATGGTAAGATATAATATGATTTGCGAAGTGTCATGTATTCCTCGTCTACACTTCAAATGAATGTAAATGCGACACTTCCTTGCTAGGAAATAGCGTCTGCAGATGTCTAGGTATCGTAGCAATAGAGTTCTAATGCTTCTTAAATCGCGATATCGCTTCTCATTTCTATATTTCATGGTAAGATATAATATGATTTGCGAAGTGTCATGTATTCCTCGTCTACACTTCAAATGAATGTAAATGCGACACTTCCTTGCTGGGAAATAGCATCTGCAGATGTCTAGGTATCGTAGCAATAGAATTCTAATGCTTCTTAATACGGGATATCGCATCTCATTTCTATGTATCATGGTAAGATATAATATGATTTGCGAAGTGTTATGTATTCCTCGTCTACACTTCAAATGAATGAAAATACGACACATCCATGCAAGGAAATAGCGTTTGCAGATGTCTACCTATCGTAGCAATAGATTTCATATGATTCTTAAAACGCGATATCGCATCTCATTTCTATGTTTCATGGTAAGATATAACATGATTTGCGAAGTGTTATGTATTCCTCGTCTACACTTCAAATGAATGTGAATGCGATACTTCCTCGCTGGGAAATAGCGTTTGCAGATGTCTACGTATCGTAGCAATAGCTTTCTAATGCTTCTTAAAACGCGATATCGCATCTCATTTCTATGTTTCATGGTAAGATATAATATGATTTGCGAAGTGTCATGTATTCCTCGTCTACACTTCAAACGAATGTAAATGCGACACTTCCTTGCTAGGAAATAGCGTTTGCAAATGTCTACGTATCGTAGCAATAGAGTTCTAATGCTCCTTAAAACGTGATATTGCATCTCATATCTATTTTTCAAGATAAGTAATAATATTCATAGCGAAGTGTCATGTATACCTCGTCTACACTTCAAATGAATGTAAATGCGACACTTCCACGCTAGGAAATAGCGTTTGCAGATGTCTACGTATCGAAGCAATAGATTTCTAATGCTTCTTAAAACGCGATATCGCATCTCATTTCTATGTTTCATGGTAAGATATTATATGATTTACGAAGTGTCATGTATTCCTCGTCTACACTTCAAATGAATGCAAATGCGACACATCCTTGCTAGGAAATAGCGTCTACAGTTGTCTAGGTATCGTAGCAATAGATTTCTAATGCTTCTTAAAACGCGATATCGCATCTCATTTCTATGTTTCATGGTAAGATATAATATGATTTGCGAAGTGTTATGTATTCCTCGTCTACACTTCAAATGAATGTAAATGCGACACTTCCTTGCTAGGAAATAGCGTCTGCAGATGTCTAGGTATCGTAGCAATAGAGTTCTAATGCTTCTTAAAACGCGATATCGTATCTCATTTCTATGTTTCATGGTAAGATATAATATTCATTGCGAAGTGTTATGCATTCCTCGTCTACGATTCAATTGAAAGTAAATGCGACACTTCCTTGCAAGGAAATAGCGTTTGCAGATGTCTACGTATCGTAGCAATAGAGTTCATATGATTCTTAAAACGCGATATCGCATCTCATTTCTATGTTTCATGGTAAGATATAACATGATTTGCGAAGTGCCATGTATTCCTCGTCTACACTTCAAATGAATGTAAATGCGACACTTCCTTGCAAGGAAATAGCGTTTGCAGATGGCTACCTGTCGTAGCAATAGAGTTCTAATGCTTCTTATAACGCGATATCGCATCTCATTTCTATGTTTCATGGTAAGATATATTATGATTTGTGAAGTGTTATGTATTCCTCGTTTACACTTCAAATGAATGTAAATGCGACACTTCCTCGCTAGGAAATAGCGTCTGCAGATGTCTAGGTATCGTAGCAATAGTGCTCTAATGCTTCCTAAAACGCGATATCGCATCTCATTTCTATGTTTCATGCTAAGATATAATATGATTTGCGAAGTGTCATGTATTCCTCGTCTACACTTCAAATGAAGGCAAATGCGACACTTCCTTGCTAGGAAATAGCGTCTGCAGATGTCTAGGTATCGTAGCAATAGATTTCATATGATTCTTAAAACGCGATATCGCATCTCATTTCTATGTTTCATGGTAAGATATAACATGATTTGCGAAGTGTTATGTATTCCTCGTCTACACTTCAAATGAATGTGAATGCGATACTTCCTCGCTGGGAAATAGCGTTTGCTGATGTCTACGTATCGTAGCAATAGCTTTCTAATGCTTCTTAAAACGCGATATCGCATCTCATTTCTAGGTTTCATGGTAAGATATAATATGATTTGCGAAGTGTCATGTATTCCTCGTCTACACTTCAAATGAATGTAAATGCGACACTTCCTTGCTAGGAAATAGCGTTTGCAAATGTCTACGTATCGTAGCAATAGAGTTCTAATGCTTCTTAAAACGTGATATTGCATCTCATATCTATTTTTCAAGATAAGTAATAATATTCATAGCGAAGTGTCATGTATACCTCGTCTACACTTCAAATGAATGTAAATGCGACACTTCCACGCTAGGAAATAGCGTTTGCAGATGTCTACGTATCGAAGCAATAGATTTCTAATGCTTCTTAAAACGCGATATCGCATCTCATTTCTATGTTTCATGGTAAGATATTATATGATTTACGAAGTGTCATGTATTCCTCGTCTACACTTCAAATGAATGCAAATGCGACACTTCCTTGCTAGGAAATAGCGTCTACTGTTGTCTAGGTATCGTAGCAATAGATTTCTAATGCTTCTTAAAACGCGATATCGCATCTCATTTCTATGTTTCATGGTAAGATATAATATGATTTGCGAAGTGTTATGTATTCCTCGTCTACACTTCAAATGAATGTAAATGCGACACTTCCTTGCTAGGAAATAGCGTCTGCAGATGTCTAGGTATCGTAGCAATAGAGTTCTAATGCTTCTTAAAACGCGATATCGCATCTCATTTCTATGTTTCATGGTAAGATATAATATGATTTGCGATGTGTCATGTATTCCTCGTCTACACTTCAAATGAATGTAAATGCGACACTTCCTTGCTAGGAAATAGCGTCTGCAGATGTCTAGGTATCGTAGCAATAGTGTTCTAATGCTTCTTAAAACGCGATATCGCATCTCATTTCTATGTTTCATGGTAAGATATAATATGATTTGCGAAGTGTTATGTATTCCTCGTCTACACTTCAAATGAATGTAAATGCGACACTTCCTTGGTAGGAAATAGCGTCTGCAGATGTCTAGGTATCGTAGCAATAGGGTCCTAATGCTTCTTAAAACGCGATATCGCATCTCATTTCTATGTTTCATGGTAAGATATAATATGATTTGCGAAGTGTCATGTATTCCTCGTCTACACTTCAAATGAAGGCAAATGCGACACTTCCTTGCTAGGAAATAGCGTCTGCAGATGTCTAGGTATCGTAGCAATAGATTTCTAATGCTTCTTAAAACGCGATATCGCATCTCATTTCTACGTTTCATGGTAAGATATAATATGATTTGCGAAGTGTCATGTATTCCTCGTCTACACTTCAAATGAATGTAAATGCGACACTTCCTTGGTAGGAAATAGCGTCTGCGGATGTCTATGTATCGTAGCAATAGAGTTCTAATGCTTCTTAAAACGTGATATTGCATCTCATATCTATGTTTCAAGATAAGTAATAATATTCATAGCGAAGTGTCATGTATTCCTCGTCTACACTTCAAATGAATGTAAATGCGACACTTCCTTGCATGGAAATAGCGTTTGCAGATGCCTACGTATCGAAGCAATAGAGTTCAAATGCTTCTCAAAATGAGATATTGCATCTCATATCTATGTTTCATGATAAGATATAATATTCATTATGAAGTGTTATGCATTCCTCGTCTATGATTCAAATGAATGTAAATGCGACACTTCCTTGCAAGGAAATAGCGTTTGCAGATGTCTACGTATCGTAGCAATAGAGTTCTTATGATTCTTAAAACGCGATATCACATCTCATTTCTATGTTTCATGGTAAGATATAACATGATTTGCGAAGTGTTATGTATTCCTCGTCTACACTTCAATTGAATGTAAATGCGACACTTCCTTGCAAGGAAATAGCGTTTGCAGATGTCTACGTATCGAAGCAATAGAGTTCAAATGCTTCTCAAAACGAGATATTGCATCTCATATCTGTGTTTCATGATAAGATATAATATTCATTATGAAGTGTTATGCATTCCTCGTCTACGATTCAAATGAATGTAAATGCGACACTTCCTTGCAAGGAAATAGCGTTTGCAGATGTCTACGTATCGTAGCTATAGAGTTCTAATGATTCTTAAAACGCGATATCGCATCTCATTTCTATGTTTCATGGTAAGGTATAATATGATTTGCGAAGTGTGATGTATTCCTCGTCTACACTTCAAATGAATGCAAATGCGACGCTTCCTTGCCAGGAAATAGCGTCTGCAGATGTCTAGGTATCGTAGCAATAGATTTCTAATGCTTCTTAAAACGCGATATCGCATCTCATTTCTATGTTTCATTGTAAGATATAATATGATTTGCGAAGTGTTATGTATTCCTCGTCTACACTTCAATTGAATGTAAATGCGACACTTCCTAGCAAGGAAATAGCGTCTGCGGATGTCTAGGCATCGTAGCAATAGAGTTCTAATGCTTCTTAAAACGCGATATCGCATCTCATTTCTATGTTTCATGGTAAGATATAACATGATTTGCGAAGTGTTATGTATTCCTCGTCTACACTTCAATTGAAGGTAAATGCGACACTTCCTTGCAAGGAAATAGCGTTTACAGATGTCTACGTATCGAAGCAATAGAGTTCAAATGCTTCTTAAAACGAGATATTGCATCTCATATCTGTGTTTCATGATAAGATATAATATTCATTATGAAGTGTTATGCATTCCTCGTCTACGATTCAAATGAATGTAAATGCGACACTTCCTTGCAAGGAAATAGAGTTTGCAGATGTCTACGTATCGTAGCAATAGAGTTCTAATGATTCTTAAAACGCGATATCGCATCTCATTTCTATGTTTCATGGTAAGGTATAATATGATTTGCGAAGTGTTATGTATTCCTCGTCTACACATCAAATGAATGTGAATGCGACACTTCCACGCTAGGAAATAGCGTTAGCAGATGTCTACGTATCGTAGCAATAGATTTCTAATGCTTCTTAAAACGCGATATCGCATCTCATTTCTATGTTTCATGGTAAGATATAACATGATTTGCGAAGTATTATGTATTCCTCGTCTACACTTCAAATGAATGTAAATGCGACACTTCCTTGCAAGGAAATAGCGTTTGCAGATGTCTACGTATCGTAGCAAGAGACTTCTAATGCTTCTTAAAACGCGATATCGCATCTCATTTCTATGTTTCATGGTAAGATATAATATGATTTGCGAAGTGTTATGTATTCCTCGTCTACACTTCAAATGAATGTAAATGCGACACTTCCTTGGTAGGAAATAGCGTCTGCAGATGTCTAGGTATCGTAGCAATAGACTCCTAATGGTTCTTAAAACGCGATATCGCATCTCATTTCTATGTTTCATGCTAAGATATAATATGATTTGCGAAGTGTCTTGTATTCCTCGTCTACACTTCAAATGAAGGCAAATGCGACACTTCCTTGCTAGGAAATAGCGTCTGCAGATGTCTAGGTATCGTAGCAATAGATTTCTAATGCTTCTTAAAACGCGATATCGCATCTCATTTCCATGTTTCATGGTAGGATATAATATGATTTGCGAAGTGTCATGTATTCCTCGTCTACACTTCAAATGAATGTAAATGCGACACTTCCTTGGTAGGAAATAGCGTCTGCGGATGTCTATGTATCGTAGCAATAGGGTTCTAATGCTTCTTAAAACGTGATATTGCATCTCATATCTATGTTTCAAGATAAGTAATAATATTCATAGCGAAGTGTCATGTATTCCTCGTCTACACTTCAAATGAATGTAAATGCGACACTTCCTTGCATGGAAATAGCGTTTGCAGATGTCTACGTATCGTAGGAATAGAGTTCTTAAGATTCTTAAAACGCGATATAGCATTTCATTTCTATGTTTCATGGTAAGGTATAATATGATTTGCGAAGTGTTATGTATTCCTCGTCTACACATCAAATGAATGTGAATGCGACACTTCCACGCTAGGAAATAGCGTTTGCAGATGTCTACGTATCGTAGCAATAGATTTCTAATGCTTCTAAAAACGCCATATCGCATCTCATTTCTATGTTTCATGGTAAGATATAATATGATTTGCGAAGTGTTATGTATTCCTCGTCTACACTTCAAATGAAAGTAAATGCGACACTTCCTTGGGAGGAAATAGCGTCTGCAGATGTCTAGGTATCGTAGCAATAGGGTCCTAATGCTTCTTAAAACGCGATATCGCATCTCATTTCTATGTTTCATGCTAAGATATAATATGATTTGCGAAGTGTCATGTATTCCTCGTCTACACTTCAAATGAAGGCAAATGCGACACTTCCTTGCTAGGAAATAGCGTCTGCAGATGTCTAGGTATCGTAGCAATAGAGTTCATATGATTCTTAAAACGCGATATCGCATCTCATTTCTATGTTTCATGGTAAGATATAACATGATTTGCGAAGTGCCATGTATTCCTCGTCTACACTTCAAATGAATGTAAATGCGACACTTCCTTGCAAGGAAATAGCGTTTGCAGATGGCTACCTGTCGTAGCAATAGAGTTCTAATGCTTCTTATAACGCGATATCGCATCTCATTTCTATGTTTCATTGTAAGATATATTATGATTTGTGAAGTGTTATGTATTCCTCGTTTACACTTCAAATGAATGTAAATGCGACACTTCCTCGCTAGGAAATAGCGTCTGCAGATGTCTAGGTATCGTAGCAATAGTGCTCTAATGCTTCCTAAAACGCGATATCGCATCTCATTTCTATGTTTCATGGTAAGATATTATATGATTTACGAAGTGTCATGTATTCCTCGTCTACACTTCAAATGAATGCAAATGCGACACTTCCTTGCTAGGAAATAGCGTCTGCAGATGTCAAGGTATAGTAGCAATAGATTTCTAATGCTTCTTAAAACGCGATATCGCATCTCATTTCTATGTTTCATGGTAAGATATAATATGATTTGCGAAGTGTCATGTATTCCTCGTCTACACTTCAAATGAATGTAAATGCGACACTTCCTTGCTAGGAAATAGCGTCTGCAGATGTCTAGGTATCGTAGCAATAGAGTTCTAATGCTTCTTAAATCGCGATATCGCTTCTCATTTCTATATTTCATGGTAAGATATAATATGATTTGCGAAGTGTCATGTATTCCTCGTCTACACTTCAAATGAATGTAAATGCGACACTTCCTTGCTGGGAAATAGCATCTGCAGATGTCTAGGTATCGTAGCAATAGAATTCTAATGCTTCTTAATACGGGATATCGCATCTCATTTCTATGTATCATGGTAAGATATAATATGATTTGCGAAGTGTTATGTATTCCTCGTCTACACTTCAAATGAATGAAAATACGACACATCCATGCAAGGAAATAGCGTTTGCAGATGTCTACCTATCGTAGCAATAGATTTCATATGATTCTTAAAACGCGATATCGCATCTCATTTCTATGTTTCATGGTAAGATATAACATGATTTGCGAAGTGTTATGTATTCCTCGTCTACACTTCAAATGAATGTGAATGCGATACTTCCTCGCTGGGAAATAGCGTTTGCAGATGTCTACGTATCGTAGCAATAGCTTTCTAATGCTTCTTAAAACGCGATATCGTATCTCATTTCTATGTTTCATGGTAAGATATAATATTCATTGCGAAGTGTTATGCATTCCTCGTCTACGATTCAATTGAAAGTAAATGCGACACTTCCTTGCAAGGAAATAGCGTTTGCAGATGTCTACGTATCGTAGCAATAGAGTTCATATGATTCTTAAAACGCGATATCGCATCTCATTTCTATGTTTCATGGTAAGATATAACATGATTTGCGAAGTGCCATGTATTCCTCGTCTACACTTCAAATGAATGTAAATGCGACACTTCCTTGCAAGGAAATAGCGTTTGCAGATGGCTACCTGTCGTAGCAATAGAGTTCTAATGCTTCTTATAACGCGATATCGCATCTCATTTCTATGTTTCATGGTAAGATATATTATGATTTGTGAAGTGTTATGTATTCCTCGTTTACACTTCAAATGAATGTAAATGCGACACTTCCTCGCTAGGAAATAGCGTCTGCAGATGTCTAGGTATCGTAGCAATAGTGCTCTAATGCTTCCTAAAACGCGATATCGCATCTCATTTCTATGTTTCATGCTAAGATATAATATGATTTGCGAAGTGTCATGTATTCCTCGTCTACACTTCAAATGAAGGCAAATGCGACACTTCCTTGCTAGGAAATAGCGTCTGCAGATGTCTAGGTATCGTAGCAATAGATTTCATATGATTCTTAAAACGCGATATCGCATCTCATTTCTATGTTTCATGGTAAGATATAACATGATTTGCGAAGTGTTATGTATTCCTCGTCTACACTTCAAATGAATGTGAATGCGATACTTCCTCGCTGGGAAATAGCGTTTGCTGATGTCTACGTATCGTAGCAATAGCTTTCTAATGCTTCTTAAAACGCGATATCGCATCTCATTTCTAGGTTTCATGGTAAGATATAATATGATTTGCGAAGTGTCATGTATTCCTCGTCTACACTTCAAATGAATGTAAATGCGACACTTCCTTGCTAGGAAATAGCGTTTGCAAATGTCTACGTATCGTAGCAATAGAGTTCTAATGCTTCTTAAAACGTGATATTGCATCTCATATCTATTTTTCAAGATAAGTAATAATATTCATAGCGAAGTGTCATGTATACCTCGTCTACACTTCAAATGAATGTAAATGCGACACTTCCACGCTAGGAAATAGCGTTTGCAGATGTCTACGTATCGAAGCAATAGATTTCTAATGCTTCTTAAAACGCGATATCGCATCTCATTTCTATGTTTCATGGTAAGATATTATATGATTTACGAAGTGTCATGTATTCCTCGTCTACACTTCAAATGAATGCAAATGCGACACTTCCTTGCTAGGAAATAGCGTCTACTGTTGTCTAGGTATCGTAGCAATAGATTTCTAATGCTTCTTAAAACGCGATATCGCATCTCATTTCTATGTTTCATGGTAAGATATAATATGATTTGCGAAGTGTTATGTATTCCTCGTCTACACTTCAAATGAATGTAAATGCGACACTTCCTTGCTAGGAAATAGCGTCTGCAGATGTCTAGGTATCGTAGCAATAGAGTTCTAATGCTTCTTAAAACGCGATATCGCATCTCATTTCTATGTTTCATGGTAAGATATAATATGATTTGCGATGTGTCATGTATTCCTCGTCTACACTTCAAATGAATGTAAATGCGACACTTCCTTGCTAGGAAATAGCGTCTGCAGATGTCTAGGTATCGTAGCAATAGTGTTCTAATGCTTCTTAAAACGCGATATCGCATCTCATTTCTATGTTTCATGGTAAGATATAATATGATTTGCGAAGTGTTATGTATTCCTCGTCTACACTTCAAATGAATGTAAATGCGACACTTCCTTGGTAGGAAATAGCGTCTGCAGATGTCTAGGTATCGTAGCAATAGGGTCCTAATGCTTCTTAAAACGCGATATCGCATCTCATTTCTATGTTTCATGGTAAGATATAATATGATTTGCGAAGTGTCATGTATTCCTCGTCTACACTTCAAATGAAGGCAAATGCGACACTTCCTTGCTAGGAAATAGCGTCTGCAGATGTCTAGGTATCGTAGCAATAGATTTCTAATGCTTCTTAAAACGCGATATCGCATCTCATTTCTACGTTTCATGGTAAGATATAATATGATTTGCGAAGTGTCATGTATTCCTCGTCTACACTTCAAATGAATGTAAATGCGACACTTCCTTGGTAGGAAATAGCGTCTGCGGATGTCTATGTATCGTAGCAATAGAGTTCTAATGCTTCTTAAAACGTGATATTGCATCTCATATCTATGTTTCAAGATAAGTAATAATATTCATAGCGAAGTGTCATGTATTCCTCGTCTACACTTCAAATGAATGTAAATGCGACACTTCCTTGCATGGAAATAGCGTTTGCAGATGCCTACGTATCGAAGCAATAGAGTTCAAATGCTTCTCAAAATGAGATATTGCATCTCATATCTATGTTTCATGATAAGATATAATATTCATTATGAAGTGTTATGCATTCCTCGTCTATGATTCAAATGAATGTAAATGCGACACTTCCTTGCAAGGAAATAGCGTTTGCAGATGTCTACGTATCGTAGCAATAGAGTTCTTATGATTCTTAAAACGCGATATCACATCTCATTTCTATGTTTCATGGTAAGATATAACATGATTTGCGAAGTGTTATGTATTCCTCGTCTACACTTCAATTGAATGTAAATGCGACACTTCCTTGCAAGGAAATAGCGTTTGCAGATGTCTACGTATCGAAGCAATAGAGTTCAAATGCTTCTCAAAACGAGATATTGCATCTCATATCTGTGTTTCATGATAAGATATAATATTCATTATGAAGTGTTATGCATTCCTCGTCTACGATTCAAATGAATGTAAATGCGACACTTCCTTGCAAGGAAATAGCGTTTGCAGATGTCTACGTATCGTAGCTATAGAGTTCTAATGATTCTTAAAACGCGATATCGCATCTCATTTCTATGTTTCATGGTAAGGTATAATATGATTTGCGAAGTGTGATGTATTCCTCGTCTACACTTCAAATGAATGCAAATGCGACGCTTCCTTGCCAGGAAATAGCGTCTGCAGATGTCTAGGTATCGTAGCAATAGATTTCTAATGCTTCTTAAAACGCGATATCGCATCTCATTTCTATGTTTCATTGTAAGATATAATATGATTTGCGAAGTGTTATGTATTCCTCGTCTACACTTCAATTGAATGTAAATGCGACACTTCCTAGCAAGGAAATAGCGTCTGCGGATGTCTAGGCATCGTAGCAATAGAGTTCTAATGCTTCTTAAAACGCGATATCGCATCTCATTTCTATGTTTCATGGTAAGATATAACATGATTTGCGAAGTGTTATGTATTCCTCGTCTACACTTCAATTGAAGGTAAATGCGACACTTCCTTGCAAGGAAATAGCGTTTACAGATGTCTACGTATCGAAGCAATAGAGTTCAAATGCTTCTTAAAACGAGATATTGCATCTCATATCTGTGTTTCATGATAAGATATAATATTCATTATGAAGTGTTATGCATTCCTCGTCTACGATTCAAATGAATGTAAATGCGACACTTCCTTGCAAGGAAATAGAGTTTGCAGATGTCTACGTATCGTAGCAATAGAGTTCTAATGATTCTTAAAACGCGATATCGCATCTCATTTCTATGTTTCATGGTAAGGTATAATATGATTTGCGAAGTGTTATGTATTCCTCGTCTACACATCAAATGAATGTGAATGCGACACTTCCACGCTAGGAAATAGCGTTAGCAGATGTCTACGTATCGTAGCAATAGATTTCTAATGCTTCTTAAAACGCGATATCGCATCTCATTTCTATGTTTCATGGTAAGATATAACATGATTTGCGAAGTATTATGTATTCCTCGTCTACACTTCAAATGAATGTAAATGCGACACTTCCTTGCAAGGAAATAGCGTTTGCAGATGTCTACGTATCGTAGCAAGAGACTTCTAATGCTTCTTAAAACGCGATATCGCATCTCATTTCTATGTTTCATGGTAAGATATAATATGATTTGCGAAGTGTTATGTATTCCTCGTCTACACTTCAAATGAATGTAAATGCGACACTTCCTTGGTAGGAAATAGCGTCTGCAGATGTCTAGGTATCGTAGCAATAGACTCCTAATGGTTCTTAAAACGCGATATCGCATCTCATTTCTATGTTTCATGCTAAGATATAATATGATTTGCGAAGTGTCTTGTATTCCTCGTCTACACTTCAAATGAAGGCAAATGCGACACTTCCTTGCTAGGAAATAGCGTCTGCAGATGTCTAGGTATCGTAGCAATAGATTTCTAATGCTTCTTAAAACGCGATATCGCATCTCATTTCCATGTTTCATGGTAGGATATAATATGATTTGCGAAGTGTCATGTATTCCTCGTCTACACTTCAAATGAATGTAAATGCGACACTTCCTTGGTAGGAAATAGCGTCTGCGGATGTCTATGTATCGTAGCAATAGGGTTCTAATGCTTCTTAAAACGTGATATTGCATCTCATATCTATGTTTCAAGATAAGTAATAATATTCATAGCGAAGTGTCATGTATTCCTCGTCTACACTTCAAATGAATGTAAATGCGACACTTCCTTGCATGGAAATAGCGTTTGCAGATGTCTACGTATCGTAGGAATAGAGTTCTTAAGATTCTTAAAACGCGATATAGCATTTCATTTCTATGTTTCATGGTAAGGTATAATATGATTTGCGAAGTGTTATGTATTCCTCGTCTACACATCAAATGAATGTGAATGCGACACTTCCACGCTAGGAAATAGCGTTTGCAGATGTCTACGTATCGTAGCAATAGATTTCTAATGCTTCTAAAAACGCCATATCGCATCTCATTTCTATGTTTCATGGTAAGATATAACATGATTTGCGAAGTGTTATGTATTCCTCGTCTACATTTCAAATGAATGTAAATGCGACACTTCCTTGCAAGGAAATAGCGTTTGCAGATGTCTACGTATCGTAGCAAGAGACTTCTAATGCTTCTTAAAACGCGATATCGCATCTCATTTCTATGTTTCATGGTAAGATATAACATGATTTGCGAAGTGTTAAGTATTCCTCGTCTATACTTCAAATGAATGTAAATGCGACACTTCCTTGCTAGGAAATAGCGTCTGCAGATGTCTAGGTATCGTAGCAATAGATTTCTAATGCTTCTTAAAACGCGATATCGCATCTCATTTCTACGTTTCATGGTAAGATATAATATGATTTGCGAAGTGTCATGTATTCCTCGTCTACACTTCAAATGAATGTAAATGCGACACTTCCTTGCATGGAAATAGCGTTTGCAGATGTCTACGTATCGAAGCAATAGAGTTCAAATGCTTCTCAAAACGAGATATTGCATCTCATATCTATGTTTCATGATAAGATATAATATTCATTATGAAGTGTTATGCATTCCTCGTCTATGATTCAAATGAATGTAAATGCGACACTTCATTGCAAGGAAATAGCGTTTGCAGATGTCTACGTATCGTAGCAATAGAGTTCTTAAGATTCTTAAAACGCGATATCGCAT
The DNA here is from genome assembly GCF_050948175.1 of Xylocopa sonorina. Classification (NCBI taxonomy): domain Eukaryota; kingdom Metazoa; phylum Arthropoda; class Insecta; order Hymenoptera; family Apidae; genus Xylocopa; species Xylocopa sonorina. The sequence goes on from NW_027490335.1 coordinate 462,292, forward strand.
CTCATTTCTATGTTTCATGGTAAGGTATAATATGATTTGCCAAGTGTTATGTATTCCTCGTCTACACATCAAATGAATGTGAATGCGAGACTTCCACGCTAGGAAATAGCGTTTGCAGATGTCTACGTATCGTAGCAATAGATTTCTAACGCTTCTAAAAACGCCATATCGCATCTCATTTCTATGTTTCATGGTAAGATATAATATGATTTGCGAAGTGTCATGTATTCCTCGTCTACACTTCAAATGAATGTGAATGCGACACTTCCACCCTAGGAAATAGCGTTTGCAGATGTCTACGTATCGTAGCAATAGATTTCTAATGCTTCTTAAAACGCGATATCGCATCTCATTTCTATGTTTCATGGTAAGGTATAATATGATTTGCGAAGTGTTATGTATTCCTCGTCTACACATCAAATGAATGTGAATGCGACGCTTCCACGCTAGGAAATAGCGTTTGCAGATGTCTACGTATCGTAGCAATAGACTCCTAATGCTTCTTAAAACGCGATATCGCATCTCATTTCTATGTTTCATGGTAAGATATAACATGGTTTGCGAAGTGTTATGTATTCCTCGTCTACACTTCAAATGAATGTAAATGCGACACTTCCTTGCAAGGAAATAGCGTTTGCAGATGTCTACGTATCGTAGCAATAGAGTTCTTATGATTCTTTAAACGCGATATCACATCTCATTTCTATGTTTCATGGTAAGATATAACATGATTTGCGAAGTGTTATGTATTCCTCGTCTACACTTCAATTGAATGAAAATGCGACACTTCCTTGCAAGGAAATAGCGTTTACAGATGTCTACGTATCGAAGCAATAGAGTTCAAATGCTTCTTAAAACGAGATATTGCATCTCATATCTGTGTTTCATGATAAGATATAATATTCATTATGAAGTGTTATGCATTCCTCGTCTACGATTCAAATGAATGTAAATGCGACACTTCCTTGCAAGGAAATAGCGTTTGCAGATGTCTACGTATCGTAGCAATAGAGTTCTAATGATTCTTAAAACGCGATATCGCATCTCATTTCTATGTTTCATGGTAAGGTATAATATGATTTGCGAAGTGTTATGTATTCCTCGTCTACACATCAAATGAATGTGAATGCGACACTTCCACGCTAGGAAATAGCGTTTGCAGATGTCTACGTATCGTAGCAATAGATTTCTAATGCTTCTTAAAACGCGATATCGCATCTCATTTCTATGTTTCATGCTAAGATATAATATGATTTGCGAAGTGTCTTGTATTCCTCGTCTACACTTCAAATGAAGGCAAATGCGACACTTCCTTGCTAGGAAATAGCGTCTGCAGATGTCTAGGTATCGTAGCAATAGATTTCTAATGCTTCTTAAAACGCGATATCGCATTTCATTTCTATGTTTCATGGTAGGATATAATATGATTTGCGAAGTGTCATGTATTCCTCGTCTTCACTTCAAATGAATGTAAATGCGACACTTCCTTGGTAGGAAATAGCGTCTGCGGATGTCTATATATCGTAGCAATAGAGTTCTAATGCTTCTTAAAACGTGATATTGCATCTCATATCTATGTTTCAAGATAAGTAATAATATTCATAGCGAAGTGTCATGTATTCCTCGTCTACACTTCAAATGAATGTAAATGCGACACTTCCTTGCATGGAAATAGCGTTTGCAGATGTCTACGTATCGAAGCAATAGAGTTCAAATGCTTCTCAAAACGAGATATTGCATCTCATATCTATGTTTCATGATAAGATATAATATTCATTATGAAGTGTTATGCATTCCTCGTCTATGATTCAAATGAATGTAAATGCGACACTTCCTTGCAAGGAAATAGCGTTTGCAGATGTCTACGTATCGTAGCAATAGAGTTCTTAAGATTCTTAAAACGCGATATCGCATCTCATTTCTATGTTTCATGGTAAGGTATAATATGATTTGCGAAGTGTTATGTATTCCTCGTCTACACATCAAATGAATGTGAATGCGACACTTCCACGCTAGGAAATAGCGTTTGCAGATGTCTACGTATCGTAGCAATAGATTTCTAATGCTTCTAAAAACGCCATATCGCATCTCATTTCTATGTTTCATGGTAAGATATAACATGATTTGCGAAGTGTTATGTATTCCTCGTCTACATTTCAAATGAATGTAAATGCGACACTTCCTTGCAAGGAAATAGCGTTTGCAGATGTCTACGTATCGTAGCAAGAGACTTCTAATGCTTCTCAAAACGCGATATCGCACCTCATTTCTATGTTTCATGGTAAGGTATAATATGATTTGCGAAGTGTTATGTATTCCTCGTCTACACATCAAATGAATGTGAATGCGACACTTCCACGCTAGGAAATAGCGTTTGCAGATGTCTACGTATCGTAGCAATAGATTTCTAATGCTTCTAAAAACGCCATATCGCATCTCATTTCTATGTTTCATGGTAAGATATAACATGATTTGCGAAGTGTTATGTATTCCTCGTCTACATTTCAAATGAATGCAAATGCGACACTTCCTTGCAAGGCAATAGCGCTTGCAGACGTCTACGTATCGAAGCAATAGTGTTCAAATGCTTCTTAAAACGAGATATTGCATCTCATATCTGTGTTTCATGATAAGATATAATATTCATTATGAAGTGTTATGCATTCCTCGTCTACGATTCAAATGAATAAAAATGCGACACTTCCTTGCAAGGAAATAGCGTCTGCGGATGTCTATGTATCGTAGCAATAGAGTTCTAATGCTTCTTAAAAGGCGATATCGCATCTCATTTCTATGTTTCATGGTAAGATATAACATGATTTGCGAAGTGTTAAGTATTCCTCGTCAATACTTCAAATGAATGTAAATGCGACACTTCCTTGCAAGGAAATTGCGTCTGCGGATGTCTAGGTATCGTAGCAATAGATTTCCAATGCTTCTTAAAACGCGATATCGCATCTCATTTCTATGTTTCATGCTAAGATATAATATGATTTGCGAAGTGTCATGTATTCCTCGTCTACACTTCAAATGAATGTGAATGCGACACTTCCACCCTAGGAAATAGCGTTTGCAGATGTCTACGTATCGTAGCAATAGATTTCTAATGCTTCTTAAAACGCGATATCGCATCTCATTTCTATGTTTCATGGTAAGGTATAATATGATTTGCGAAGTGTTATGTATTCCTCGTCTACACATCAAATGAATGTGAATGCGACACTTCCACGCTAGGAAATAGCGTTTGCAGATGTCTACGTATCGTAGCAAGAGACTTCTAATGCTTCTTAAAACGCGATATCGCATCCCATTTCTATGTTTCATGGTAAGATATTATATGATTTGCGAAGTGTCATGTATTCCTCGTCTACACTTCAAATGAATGCAAATGCGACACTTCCTTGCTAGGAAATAGCGTCTGCAGATGTCTAGGTATCGTAGCAATAGATTTCTAATGCTTCTTAAAACGCGATATCGCATCTCATTTCTATGTTTCATGGTAAGATATAATATGATTTGCGAAGTGTTATGTATTCCTCGTCTACACATCAAATGAATGTAAATGCGACACTTCCTTGTATGGAAATAGCGTTTGCAGATGTCTACGTATCGAAGCAATAGAGTTCAAATGCTTCTCAAAACGAGATATTGCATCTCATATCTATGTTTCATGATAAGATATAATATTCATTATGAAGTGTTATGCATTCCTCGTCTATGATTCAAATGAATGTAAATGCGACACTTCCTTGCAAGGAAATAGCGTTTGCAGATGTCTACGTATCGTAGCAATAGAGTTCTTATGATTCTTAAAACGCGATATCGCATCTCATTTCTATGTTTCATGGTAAGGTATGATATGATTTGCGAAGTGTTATGTATTCCTCGTCTACACATCAAATGAATGTGAATGCGACACTTCCACGCTAGGAAATAGCGTTTGCAGATGTCTACGTATCGTAGCAATAGATATCTAATGCTTCTAAAAACGCGATATCGCATCTCATTTCTATGTTTCATGGTAAGATATAATATGATTTGCGAAGTGTCATGTATTCCTCGTCTACACTTCAAATGAAGGCAAATGCGACACTTCCTTGCTAGGAAATAGCGTCTGCAGATGTCTAGGTATCGTAGCAATAGAGTACTAATGCTTCTTAAAACGCGATATCGCATCCCATTTCTATGTTTCATGGTAAGATATTATATGATTTGCGAAGTGTCATGTATTCCTCGTCTACACTTCAAATGAATGCAAATGCGACACTTCCTTGCTAGGAAATAGCGTCTGCAGATGTCTAGGTATCGTAGCAATAGATTTCTAATGCTCCTTAAAACGCGATATCGCATCTCATTTCTATGTTTCATGGTAAGATATAATATGATTTGCGAAGTGTTATGTATTCCTCGTCTACACTTCAAATGAATGTAAATGCGACACTTCCTTGCATGGAAATAGCGTTTGCAGATGTCTACGTATCGAAGCAATAGAGTTCAAATGCTTCTCAAAACGAGATATTGCATCTCATATCCATGTTTCATGATAAGATATAATATTCATTATGAAGTGTTATGCATTCCTCGTCTATGATTCAAATGAATGTAAATGCGACACTTCCTTGCAAGGAAATAGCGTTTGCAGATGTCTACGTATCGAAGCAATAGAGTTCAAATGCTTCTTAAAACGATATATTGCATCTCATACCTGTGTTTCATGATAAGATATAATATTCATTATGAAGTGTTATGCATTCCTCGTCTACGATTCAAATGAATAAAAATGCGAAACTTCCTAGCAAGGAAATAGCGTCTGCGGATGTCTATGTATCGTAGCAATAGAGTTCTAATGCTTCTTAAAACGCGATATCGCATCTCATTTCTATGTTTCATGGTAAGATATAATATGATTTGCGAAGTGTTATGTATTCCTCGTCTACACTTCAAATGAATGTAAATGCGACACTTCCTTGGTAGGAAATAGCGTCTGCAGATGTCTAGGTATCGTAGCAATAGAGTCCTAATGCTTCTTAAAACGCGATATCGCATCTCATATCTATGTTTCATGATAAGATATAATATTCATTGCGAAGTGTTATGCATTCCACGTCTACGATTCAAATGAATGTAAATGCGACACTTCCTTGCAAGGAAATTGCGTCTGCGGATGTCTATGTATCGTAGCAATAGAGTTCTAATGCTTCTTAAAAGGCGATATCGCATCTCATTTCTATGTTTCATGGTAAGATATAACATGATTTGCGAAGTGTTAAGTATTCCTCGTCAATACTTCAAATGAATGTAAATGCGACACTTCCTTGCAAGGAAATTGCGTCTGCGGATGTCTAGGTATCGTAGCAATAGATTTCCAATGCTTCTTAAAACGCGATATCGCATCTCATTTCTATGTTTCATGCTAAGATATAATATGATTTGCGAAGTGTCATGTATTCCTCGTCTACACTTCAAATGAATGTGAATGCGACACTTCCACCCTAGGAAATAGCGTTTGCAGATGTCTACGTATCGTAGCAATAGATTTCTAATGCTTCTTAAAACGCGATATCGCATCTCATTTCTATGTTTCATGGTAAGGTATAATATGATTTGCGAAGTGTTATGTATTCCTCGTCTACACATCAAATGAATGTGAATGCGACACTTCCACGCTAGGAAATAGCGTTTGCAGATGTCTACGTATCGTAGCAAGAGACTTCTAATGCTTCTTAAAACGCGATATCGCATCCCATTTCTATGTTTCATGGTAAGATATTATATGATTTGCGAAGTGTCATGTATTCCTCGTCTACACTTCAAATGAATGCAAATGCGACACTTCCTTGCTAGGAAATAGCGTCTGCAGATGTCTAGGTATCGTAGCAATAGATTTCTAATGCTTCTTAAAACGCGATATCGCATCTCATTTCTATGTTTCATGGTAAGATATAATATGATTTGCGAAGTGTTATGTATTCCTCGTCTACACTTCAAATGAATGTAAATGCGACACTTCCTTGTATGGAAATAGCGTTTGCAGATGTCTACGTATCGAAGCAATAGAGTTCAAATGCTTCTCAAAACGAGATATTGCATCTCATATCTATGTTTCATGATAAGATATAATATTCATTATGAAGTGTTATGCATTCCTCGTCTATGATTCAAATGAATGTAAATGCGACACTTCCTTGCAAGGAAATAGCGTTTGCAGATGTCTACGTATCGTAGCAATAGAGTTCTTATGATTCTTAAAACACGATATCGCATCTCATTTCTATGTTTCATGGTAAGGTATGATATGATTTGCGAAGTGTTATGTATTCCTCGTCTACACTTCAAATGAATGTGAATGCGACACTTCCACGCTAGGAAATAGCGTTTGCAGATGTCTACGTATCGTAGCAATAGAGTCCTAATGCTTCTTAAAACGCGATATCGCATCTCATATCTATGTTTCATGATAAGATATAATATTCATTGCGAAGTGTTATGCATTCCACGTCTACGATTCAAATGAATGTAAATGCGACACTTCCTTGCAAGGAAATTGCGTCTGCGGATGTCTAGGTATCGTAGCAATAGAGTTCTAATGCTTCTTAAAACGCGATATCGCATCTCATTTCTATGTTTCATTGTAAGATATTATATGATTTGCGAAGTGTCATGTATTCCTCGTCTACACTTCAAATGAATGCAAATGCGACACTTCTTTCTAGGAAATAGCGTCTGCAGATGTCTAGGTATCGTAGCAATAGATTTCTAATGCTTCTTAAAACGCGATATCGCATCTCATTTCTATGTTTCATGGTAAGGTATAATATGATTTGCGAAGTGTTATGTATTCCTCGTCTACACTTCAAATGAATGTGAATGCGACACTTCCTCGCTAGGAAATAGCGTTTGCAGATGTCTAGGTATCGTAGCAATAGATTTCTAATGCTTCTTAAAACGCGATATCGCATCTCATTTCTATGTTTCATGGTAAGATATAATATGATTTGCGAAGTGTCATGTATTCCTCGTCTACACTTCAAATGAATGTAAATGCGACACTTCCTTGCTAGGAAATAGCGTCAGCAGATGTCTAGGTATCGTAGCAATAGTGTTCTAAAGCTTCTTAAAACGCGATATCGCATCTCATTTCTATGTTTCATGGTAAGATATAATATGATTTGCGAAGTGTTATGTATTCCTCGTCTACACTTCAAATGAATGTAAATGCGACACTTCCTTGGTAGGAAATAGCGTCTGCAGATGTCTAGGTATCGTAGCAATAGTGTCCTAATGCTTCTTAAAACGCGATATCGCATCTCATTTCTATGTTTCATGCTAAGATATAATATGATTTGCGAAGTGTCATGTATTCCTCGTCTACACTTCAAATGAAGGCAAATGCGACACTTCCTTGCTAGGAAATAGCGTCTGCAGATGTCTAGGTATCGTAGCAATAGATTTCTAATGCTTCTTAAAACGCGAAGTCGCATCTCATATCTATGTTTCATTGTAAGATATAATATGATTTGCGAAGTGTCATGTATTCCTCGTCTACACTTCAAATGAATGTAAATGCGACACTTCCACGCTAGGAAATAGCGTTTGCAGTTGTCTACGTATCGTAGCAATAGATTTCTAATGCTTCTAAAAACGCGATATCGCATCTCATTTCTATGTTTCATGGTAAGATATAATATGATTTGCGAAGTGTCATGTATTCCTCGTCTACACTTCGAATGAATGTAAATGCGACACTTCCTTGCAAGGAAATTGCGTCTGCGGATGTCTAGGTATCGTAGCAATAGAGTTCTAATGCTTCTTAAAACGCGATTTCGCATCTCATTTCTATGTTTCATGGTAAGGTATAATATGATTTGCGAAGTGTTATGTATTCCTCGTCTACACTTCAAATGAATGTGAATGCGACACTTCCTCGCTAGGAAATAGCGTCTGCGGATGTCTAGGCATCGTAGCAATAGAGTTCTAATGCTTCTTAAAACGCGATATCGCATCTCATTTCTATGTTTCATGGTAAGATATAACATGATTTGCGAAGTGTTATGTATTCCTCGTCTACACTTCAATTGAAGGTAAATGCGACACTTCCTTGCAAGGAAATAGCGTTTACAGATGTCTACGTATCGAAGCAATAGAGTTCAAATGCTTCTTAAAACGAGATATTGCATCTCATATCTGTGTTTCATGATAAGATATAATATTCATTATGAAGTGTTATGCATTCCTCGTCTACGATTCAAATGAATGTAAATGCGACACTTCCTTGCAAGGAAATAGAGTTTGCAGATGTCTACGTATCGTAGCAATAGAGTTCTAATGATTCTTAAAACGCGATATCGCATCTCATTTCTATGTTTCATGGTAAGGTATAATATGATTTGCGAAGTGTTATGTATTCCTCGTCTACACATCAAATGAATGTGAATGCGACACTTCCACGCTAGGAAATAGCGTTAGCAGATGTCTACGTATCGTAGCAATAGATTTCTAATGCTTCTTAAAACGCGATATCGCATCTCATTTCTATGTTTCATGGTAAGATATAACATGATTTGCGAAGTATTATGTATTCCTCGTCTACACTTCAAATGAATGTAAATGCGACACTTCCTTGCAAGGAAATAGCGTTTGCAGATGTCTACGTATCGTAGCAAGAGACTTCTAATGCTTCTTAAAACGCGATATCGCATCTCATTTCTATGTTTCATGGTAAGATATAATATGATTTGCGAAGTGTTATGTATTCCTCGTCTACACTTCAAATGAATGTAAATGCGACACTTCCTTGGTAGGAAATAGCGTCTGCAGATGTCTAGGTATCGTAGCAATAGACTCCTAATGGTTCTTAAAACGCGATATCGCATCTCATTTCTATGTTTCATGCTAAGATATAATATGATTTGCGAAGTGTCTTGTATTCCTCGTCTACACTTCAAATGAAGGCAAATGCGACACTTCCTTGCTAGGAAATAGCGTCTGCAGATGTCTAGGTATCGTAGCAATAGATTTCTAATGCTTCTTAAAACGCGATATCGCATCTCATTTCCATGTTTCATGGTAGGATATAATATGATTTGCGAAGTGTCATGTATTCCTCGTCTACACTTCAAATGAATGTAAATGCGACACTTCCTTGGTAGGAAATAGCGTCTGCGGATGTCTATGTATCGTAGCAATAGGGTTCTAATGCTTCTTAAAACGTGATATTGCATCTCATATCTATGTTTCAAGATAAGTAATAATATTCATAGCGAAGTGTCATGTATTCCTCGTCTACACTTCAAATGAATGTAAATGCGACACTTCCTTGCATGGAAATAGCGTTTGCAGATGTCTACGTATCGTAGGAATAGAGTTCTTAAGATTCTTAAAACGCGATATAGCATTTCATTTCTATGTTTCATGGTAAGGTATAATATGATTTGCGAAGTGTTATGTATTCCTCGTCTACACATCAAATGAATGTGAATGCGACACTTCCACGCTAGGAAATAGCGTTTGCAGATGTCTACGTATCGTAGCAATAGATTTCTAATGCTTCTAAAAACGCCATATCGCATCTCATTTCTATGTTTCATGGTAAGATATAACATGATTTGCGAAGTGTTATGTATTCCTCGTCTACATTTCAAATGAATGTAAATGCGACACTTCCTTGCAAGGAAATAGCGTTTGCAGATGTCTACGTATCGTAGCAAGAGACTTCTAATGCTTCTTAAAACGCGATATCGCATCTCATTTCTATGTTTCATGGTAAGATATAACATGATTTGCGAAGTGTTAAGTATTCCTCGTCTATACTTCAAATGAATGTAAATGCGACACTTCCTTGCTAGGAAATAGCGTCTGCAGATGTCTAGGTATCGTAGCAATAGATTTCTAATGCTTCTTAAAACGCGATATCGCATCTCATTTCTACGTTTCATGGTAAGATATAATATGATTTGCGAAGTGTCATGTATTCCTCGTCTACACTTCAAATGAATGTAAATGCGACACTTCCTTGCATGGAAATAGCGTTTGCAGATGTCTACGTATCGAAGCAATAGAGTTCAAATGCTTCTCAAAACGAGATATTGCATCTCATATCTATGTTTCATGATAAGATATAATATTCATTATGAAGTGTTATGCATTCCTCGTCTATGATTCAAATGAATGTAAATGCGACACTTCATTGCAAGGAAATAGCGTTTGCAGATGTCTACGTATCGTAGCAATAGAGTTCTTAAGATTCTTAAAACGCGATATCGCATCTCATTTCTATGTTTCATGGTAAGGTATAATATGATTTGCCAAGTGTTATGTATTCCTCGTCTACACATCAAATGAATGTGAATGCGAGACTTCCACGCTAGGAAATAGCGTTTGCAGATGTCTACGTATCGTAGCAATAGATTTCTAACGCTTCTAAAAACGCCATATCGCATCTCATTTCTATGTTTCATGGTAAGATATAATATGATTTGCGAAGTGTCATGTATTCCTCGTCTACACTTCAAATGAATGTGAATGCGACACTTCCACCCTAGGAAATAGCGTTTGCAGATGTCTACGTATCGTAGCAATAGATTTCTAATGCTTCTTAAAACGCGATATCGCATCTCATTTCTATGTTTCATGGTAAGGTATAATATGATTTGCGAAGTGTTATGTATTCCTCGTCTACACATCAAATGAATGTGAATGCGACGCTTCCACGCTAGGAAATAGCGTTTGCAGATGTCTACGTATCGTAGCAATAGACTCCTAATGCTTCTTAAAACGCGATATCGCATCTCATTTCTATGTTTCATGGTAAGATATAACATGGTTTGCGAAGTGTTATGTATTCCTCGTCTACACTTCAAATGAATGTAAATGCGACACTTCCTTGCAAGGAAATAGCGTTTGCAGATGTCTACGTATCGTAGCAATAGAGTTCTTATGATTCTTTAAACGCGATATCACATCTCATTTCTATGTTTCATGGTAAGATATAACATGATTTGCGAAGTGTTATGTATTCCTCGTCTACACTTCAATTGAATGAAAATGCGACACTTCCTTGCAAGGAAATAGCGTTTACAGATGTCTACGTATCGAAGCAATAGAGTTCAAATGCTTCTTAAAACGAGATATTGCATCTCATATCTGTGTTTCATGATAAGATATAATATTCATTATGAAGTGTTATGCATTCCTCGTCTACGATTCAAATGAATGTAAATGCGACACTTCCTTGCAAGGAAATAGCGTTTGCAGATGTCTACGTATCGTAGCAATAGAGTTCTAATGATTCTTAAAACGCGATATCGCATCTCATTTCTATGTTTCATGGTAAGGTATAATATGATTTGCGAAGTGTTATGTATTCCTCGTCTACACATCAAATGAATGTGAATGCGACACTTCCACGCTAGGAAATAGCGTTTGCAGATGTCTACGTATCGTAGCAATAGATTTCTAATGCTTCTTAAAACGCGATATCGCATCTCATTTCTATGTTTCATGCTAAGATATAATATGATTTGCGAAGTGTCTTGTATTCCTCGTCTACACTTCAAATGAAGGCAAATGCGACACTTCCTTGCTAGGAAATAGCGTCTGCAGATGTCTAGGTATCGTAGCAATAGATTTCTAATGCTTCTTAAAACGCGATATCGCATTTCATTTCTATGTTTCATGGTAGGATATAATATGATTTGCGAAGTGTCATGTATTCCTCGTCTTCACTTCAAATGAATGTAAATGCGACACTTCCTTGGTAGGAAATAGCGTCTGCGGATGTCTATATATCGTAGCAATAGAGTTCTAATGCTTCTTAAAACGTGATATTGCATCTCATATCTATGTTTCAAGATAAGTAATAATATTCATAGCGAAGTGTCATGTATTCCTCGTCTACACTTCAAATGAATGTAAATGCGACACTTCCTTGCATGGAAATAGCGTTTGCAGATGTCTACGTATCGAAGCAATAGAGTTCAAATGCTTCTCAAAACGAGATATTGCATCTCATATCTATGTTTCATGATAAGATATAATATTCATTATGAAGTGTTATGCATTCCTCGTCTATGATTCAAATGAATGTAAATGCGACACTTCCTTGCAAGGAAATAGCGTTTGCAGATGTCTACGTATCGTAGCAATAGAGTTCTTAAGATTCTTAAAACGCGATATCGCATCTCATTTCTATGTTTCATGGTAAGGTATAATATGATTTGCGAAGTGTTATGTATTCCTCGTCTACACATCAAATGAATGTGAATGCGACACTTCCACGCTAGGAAATAGCGTTTGCAGATGTCTACGTATCGTAGCAATAGATTTCTAATGCTTCTAAAAACGCCATATCGCATCTCATTTCTATGTTTCATGGTAAGATATAACATGATTTGCGAAGTGTTATGTATTCCTCGTCTACATTTCAAATGAATGTAAATGCGACACTTCCTTGCAAGGAAATAGCGTTTGCAGATGTCTACGTATCGTAGCAAGAGACTTCTAATGCTTCTCAAAACGCGATATCGCACCTCATTTCTATGTTTCATGGTAAGGTATAATATGATTTGCGAAGTGTTATGTATTCCTCGTCTACACATCAAATGAATGTGAATGCGACACTTCCACGCTAGGAAATAGCGTTTGCAGATGTCTACGTATCGTAGCAATAGATTTCTAATGCTTCTAAAAACGCCATATCGCATCTCATTTCTATGTTTCATGGTAAGATATAACATGATTTGCGAAGTGTTATGTATTCCTCGTCTACATTTCAAATGAATGCAAATGCGACACTTCCTTGCAAGGCAATAGCGCTTGCAGACGTCTACGTATCGAAGCAATAGTGTTCAAATGCTTCTTAAAACGAGATATTGCATCTCATATCTGTGTTTCATGATAAGATATAATATTCATTATGAAGTGTTATGCATTCCTCGTCTACGATTCAAATGAATAAAAATGCGACACTTCCTTGCAAGGAAATAGCGTCTGCGGATGTCTATGTATCGTAGCAATAGAGTTCTAATGCTTCTTAAAAGGCGATATCGCATCTCATTTCTATGTTTCATGGTAAGATATAACATGATTTGCGAAGTGTTAAGTATTCCTCGTCAATACTTCAAATGAATGTAAATGCGACACTTCCTTGCAAGGAAATTGCGTCTGCGGATGTCTAGGTATCGTAGCAATAGATTTCCAATGCTTCTTAAAACGCGATATCGCATCTCATTTCTATGTTTCATGCTAAGATATAATATGATTTGCGAAGTGTCATGTATTCCTCGTCTACACTTCAAATGAATGTGAATGCGACACTTCCACCCTAGGAAATAGCGTTTGCAGATGTCTACGTATCGTAGCAATAGATTTCTAATGCTTCTTAAAACGCGATATCGCATCTCATTTCTATGTTTCATGGTAAGGTATAATATGATTTGCGAAGTGTTATGTATTCCTCGTCTACACATCAAATGAATGTGAATGCGACACTTCCACGCTAGGAAATAGCGTTTGCAGATGTCTACGTATCGTAGCAAGAGACTTCTAATGCTTCTTAAAACGCGATATCGCATCCCATTTCTATGTTTCATGGTAAGATATTATATGATTTGCGAAGTGTCATGTATTCCTCGTCTACACTTCAAATGAATGCAAATGCGACACTTCCTTGCTAGGAAATAGCGTCTGCAGATGTCTAGGTATCGTAGCAATAGATTTCTAATGCTTCTTAAAACGCGATATCGCATCTCATTTCTATGTTTCATGGTAAGATATAATATGATTTGCGAAGTGTTATGTATTCCTCGTCTACACATCAAATGAATGTAAATGCGACACTTCCTTGTATGGAAATAGCGTTTGCAGATGTCTACGTATCGAAGCAATAGAGTTCAAATGCTTCTCAAAACGAGATATTGCATCTCATATCTATGTTTCATGATAAGATATAATATTCATTATGAAGTGTTATGCATTCCTCGTCTATGATTCAAATGAATGTAAATGCGACACTTCCTTGCAAGGAAATAGCGTTTGCAGATGTCTACGTATCGTAGCAATAGAGTTCTTATGATTCTTAAAACGCGATATCGCATCTCATTTCTATGTTTCATGGTAAGGTATGATATGATTTGCGAAGTGTTATGTATTCCTCGTCTACACATCAAATGAATGTGAATGCGACACTTCCACGCTAGGAAATAGCGTTTGCAGATGTCTACGTATCGTAGCAATAGATATCTAATGCTTCTAAAAACGCGATATCGCATCTCATTTCTATGTTTCATGGTAAGATATAATATGATTTGCGAAGTGTCATGTATTCCTCGTCTACACTTCAAATGAAGGCAAATGCGACACTTCCTTGCTAGGAAATAGCGTCTGCAGATGTCTAGGTATCGTAGCAATAGAGTACTAATGCTTCTTAAAACGCGATATCGCATCCCATTTCTATGTTTCATGGTAAGATATTATATGATTTGCGAAGTGTCATGTATTCCTCGTCTACACTTCAAATGAATGCAAATGCGACACTTCCTTGCTAGGAAATAGCGTCTGCAGATGTCTAGGTATCGTAGCAATAGATTTCTAATGCTCCTTAAAACGCGATATCGCATCTCATTTCTATGTTTCATGGTAAGATATAATATGATTTGCGAAGTGTTATGTATTCCTCGTCTACACTTCAAATGAATGTAAATGCGACACTTCCTTGCATGGAAATAGCGTTTGCAGATGTCTACGTATCGAAGCAATAGAGTTCAAATGCTTCTCAAAACGAGATATTGCATCTCATATCCATGTTTCATGATAAGATATAATATTCATTATGAAGTGTTATGCATTCCTCGTCTATGATTCAAATGAATGTAAATGCGACACTTCCTTGCAAGGAAATAGCGTTTGCAGATGTCTACGTATCGAAGCAATAGAGTTCAAATGCTTCTTAAAACGATATATTGCATCTCATACCTGTGTTTCATGATAAGATATAATATTCATTATGAAGTGTTATGCATTCCTCGTCTACGATTCAAATGAATAAAAATGCGAAACTTCCTAGCAAGGAAATAGCGTCTGCGGATGTCTATGTATCGTAGCAATAGAGTTCTAATGCTTCTTAAAACGCGATATCGCATCTCATTTCTATGTTTCATGGTAAGATATAATATGATTTGCGAAGTGTTATGTATTCCTCGTCTACACTTCAAATGAATGTAAATGCGACACTTCCTTGGTAGGAAATAGCGTCTGCAGATGTCTAGGTATCGTAGCAATAGAGTCCTAATGCTTCTTAAAACGCGATATCGCATCTCATATCTATGTTTCATGATAAGATATAATATTCATTGCGAAGTGTTATGCATTCCACGTCTACGATTCAAATGAATGTAAATGCGACACTTCCTTGCAAGGAAATTGCGTCTGCGGATGTCTATGTATCGTAGCAATAGAGTTCTAATGCTTCTTAAAAGGCGATATCGCATCTCATTTCTATGTTTCATGGTAAGATATAACATGATTTGCGAAGTGTTAAGTATTCCTCGTCAATACTTCAAATGAATGTAAATGCGACACTTCCTTGCAAGGAAATTGCGTCTGCGGATGTCTAGGTATCGTAGCAATAGATTTCCAATGCTTCTTAAAACGCGATATCGCATCTCATTTCTATGTTTCATGCTAAGATATAATATGATTTGCGAAGTGTCATGTATTCCTCGTCTACACTTCAAATGAATGTGAATGCGACACTTCCACCCTAGGAAATAGCGTTTGCAGATGTCTACGTATCGTAGCAATAGATTTCTAATGCTTCTTAAAACGCGATATCGCATCTCATTTCTATGTTTCATGGTAAGGTATAATATGATTTGCGAAGTGTTATGTATTCCTCGTCTACACATCAAATGAATGTGAATGCGACACTTCCACGCTAGGAAATAGCGTTTGCAGATGTCTACGTATCGTAGCAAGAGACTTCTAATGCTTCTTAAAACGCGATATCGCATCCCATTTCTATGTTTCATGGTAAGATATTATATGATTTGCGAAGTGTCATGTATTCCTCGTCTACACTTCAAATGAATGCAAATGCGACACTTCCTTGCTAGGAAATAGCGTCTGCAGATGTCTAGGTATCGTAGCAATAGATTTCTAATGCTTCTTAAAACGCGATATCGCATCTCATTTCTATGTTTCATGGTAAGATATAATATGATTTGCGAAGTGTTATGTATTCCTCGTCTACACTTCAAATGAATGTAAATGCGACACTTCCTTGTATGGAAATAGCGTTTGCAGATGTCTACGTATCGAAGCAATAGAGTTCAAATGCTTCTCAAAACGAGATATTGCATCTCATATCTATGTTTCATGATAAGATATAATATTCATTATGAAGTGTTATGCATTCCTCGTCTATGATTCAAATGAATGTAAATGCGACACTTCCTTGCAAGGAAATAGCGTTTGCAGATGTCTACGTATCGTAGCAATAGAGTTCTTATGATTCTTAAAACACGATATCGCATCTCATTTCTATGTTTCATGGTAAGGTATGATATGATTTGCGAAGTGTTATGTATTCCTCGTCTACACTTCAAATGAATGTGAATGCGACACTTCCACGCTAGGAAATAGCGTTTGCAGATGTCTACGTATCGTAGCAATAGAGTCCTAATGCTTCTTAAAACGCGATATCGCATCTCATATCTATGTTTCATGATAAGATATAATATTCATTGCGAAGTGTTATGCATTCCACGTCTACGATTCAAATGAATGTAAATGCGACACTTCCTTGCAAGGAAATTGCGTCTGCGGATGTCTAGGTATCGTAGCAATAGAGTTCTAATGCTTCTTAAAACGCGATATCGCATCTCATTTCTATGTTTCATTGTAAGATATTATATGATTTGCGAAGTGTCATGTATTCCTCGTCTACACTTCAAATGAATGCAAATGCGACACTTCTTTCTAGGAAATAGCGTCTGCAGATGTCTAGGTATCGTAGCAATAGATTTCTAATGCTTCTTAAAACGCGATATCGCATCTCATTTCTATGTTTCATGGTAAGGTATAATATGATTTGCGAAGTGTTATGTATTCCTCGTCTACACTTCAAATGAATGTGAATGCGACACTTCCTCGCTAGGAAATAGCGTTTGCAGATGTCTAGGTATCGTAGCAATAGATTTCTAATGCTTCTTAAAACGCGATATCGCATCTCATTTCTATGTTTCATGGTAAGATATAATATGATTTGCGAAGTGTCATGTATTCCTCGTCTACACTTCAAATGAATGTAAATGCGACACTTCCTTGCTAGGAAATAGCGTCAGCAGATGTCTAGGTATCGTAGCAATAGTGTTCTAAAGCTTCTTAAAACGCGATATCGCATCTCATTTCTATGTTTCATGGTAAGATATAATATGATTTGCGAAGTGTTATGTATTCCTCGTCTACACTTCAAATGAATGTAAATGCGACACTTCCTTGGTAGGAAATAGCGTCTGCAGATGTCTAGGTATCGTAGCAATAGTGTCCTAATGCTTCTTAAAACGCGATATCGCATCTCATTTCTATGTTTCATGCTAAGATATAATATGATTTGCGAAGTGTCATGTATTCCTCGTCTACACTTCAAATGAAGGCAAATGCGACACTTCCTTGCTAGGAAATAGCGTCTGCAGATGTCTAGGTATCGTAGCAATAGATTTCTAATGCTTCTTAAAACGCGAAGTCGCATCTCATATCTATGTTTCATTGTAAGATATAATATGATTTGCGAAGTGTCATGTATTCCTCGTCTACACTTCAAATGAATGTAAATGCGACACTTCCACGCTAGGAAATAGCGTTTGCAGTTGTCTACGTATCGTAGCAATAGATTTCTAATGCTTCTAAAAACGCGATATCGCATCTCATTTCTATGTTTCATGGTAAGATATAATATGATTTGCGAAGTGTCATGTATTCCTCGTCTACACTTCGAATGAATGTAAATGCGACACTTCCTTGCAAGGAAATTGCGTCTGCGGATGTCTAGGTATCGTAGCAATAGAGTTCTAATGCTTCTTAAAACGCGATTTCGCATCTCATTTCTATGTTTCATGGTAAGGTATAATATGATTTGCGAAGTGTTATGTATTCCTCGTCTACACTTCAAATGAATGTGAATGCGACACTTCCTCGCTAGGAAATAGCGTTTGCAGATATCTAGGTATCGTAGCAATAGATTTCTAATGCTTCTTAAAACGCGATATCGCATCTCATTTCTATGTTTCATGGTAAGATATAATATGATTTGCGAAGTGTCATGTATTCCTCGTCTACACTTCAAATGAATGTAAATGCGACACTTCCTTGCTAGGAAATAGCGTCTGCAGATGTCTAGGTATCGTAGCAATAGTGTTCTAATGCTTCTTAGAACGCGATATCGCATCTCATTTCTATGTTTCATGGTTAGATATAATATGATTTGCGAAGTGTTATGTATTCCTCGTCTACACTTCAAATGAATGTAAATGCGACACTTCCTTGGTAGGAAATAGCGTCTGCATATGTCTAGGTATCGTAGCAATAGTGTCCTAATGCTTCTTAAAACGCGATATCGCATCTCATTTCTATGTTTCATGCTAAGATATAATATGATTTGCGAAGTGTCATGTATTCCTCGTCTACACTTCAAATGAAGGCAAATGCGACACTTCCTTGCTAGGAAATAGCGTCTGCAGATGTCTAGGTATCGTAGCAATAGATTTCTAATGCTTCTTAAAACGCGAAATCGCATCTCATTTCTATGTTTCATTGTAAGATATAATATGATTTGCGAAGTGTCATGTATTCCTCGTCTACACTTCAAATGAATGTAAATGCGACACTTCCTTGCAAGGAAATAGCGTTTGCAGATGTCTACGTATCGTGGTTATAGATTTCATATGATTCTTAAAACGTGATATCGCATCTCATTTCTATGTTTCATGGTAAGATATAATATGATTTGCGAAGTATCATGTATTACTCGTCTACACTTCAAATGAATGCAAATGCGACACTTCCTTGCTAGGAAATAGCGTCTGCAGATGTCTAGGTATCGTAGCAATAGATTTCTAATGCTCCTTAAAACGCGATATCGCATCTCATTTCTATGTTTCATGGTAAGATATAATATGATTTGCGAAGTGTTATGTATTCCTCGTCTACACTTCAAATGAATGTAAATGCGACACTTCCTTGCATGGAAATAGCGTTTGCAGATGTCTACGTATCGAAGCAATAGAGTTCAAATGCTTCTCAAAACGAGATATTGCATCTCATATCCATGTTTCATGATAAGATATAATATTCATTATGAAGTGTTATGCATTCCTCGTCTATGATTCAAATGAATGTAAATGCGACACTTCCTTGCAAGGAAATAGCGTTTGCAGATGTCTACGTATCGTAGCAATAGAGTTCTTATGATTCTTAAAACACGATATCGCATCTCATTTCTATGTTTCATGGTAAGGTATGATATGATTTGCGAAGTGTTATGTATTCCTCGTCTACACTTCAAATGAATGTGAATGCGACACTTCCACGCTAGGAAATAGCGTTTGCAGATGTCTACGTATCGTAGCAATAGAGTCCTAATGCTTCTTAAAACGCGATATCGCATCTCATATCTATGTTTCATGATAAGATATAATATTCATTGCGAAGTGTTATGCATTCCACGTCTACGATTCAAATGAATGTAAATGCGACACTTCCTTGCAAGGAAATTGCGTCTGCGGATGTCTAGGTATCGTAGCAATAGAGTTCTAATGCTTCTTAAAACGCGATATCGCATCTCATTTCTATGTTTCATTGTAAGATATTATATGATTTGCGAAGTGTCATGTATTCCTCGTCTACACTTCAAATGAATGCAAATGCGACACTTCTTTCTAGGAAATAGCGTCTGCAGATGTCTAGGTATCGTAGCAATAGATTTCTAATGCTTCTTAAAACGCGATATCGCATCTCATTTCTATGTTTCATGGTAAGGTATAATATGATTTGCGAAGTGTTATGTATTCCTCGTCTACACTTCAAATGAATGTGAATGCGACACTTCCTCGCTAGGAAATAGCGTTTGCAGATGTCTAGGTATCGTAGCAATAGATTTCTAATGCTTCTTAAAACGCGATATCGCATCTCATTTCTATGTTTCATGGTAAGATATAATATGATTTGCGAAGTGTCATGTATTCCTCGTCTACACTTCAAATGAATGTAAATGCGACACTTCCTTGCTAGGAAATAGCGTCAGCAGATGTCTAGGTATCGTAGCAATAGTGTTCTAAAGCTTCTTAAAACGCGATATCGCATCTGATTTCTATGTTTCATGGTAAGATATAATATGATTTGCGAAGTGTTATGTATTCCTCGTCTACACTTCAAATGAATGTAAATGCGACACTTCCTTGGTAGGAAATAGCGTCTGCAGATGTCTAGGTATCGTAGCAATAGTGTCCTAATGCTTCTTAAAACGCGATATCGCATCTCATTTCTATGTTTCATGCTAAGATATAATATGATTTGCGAAGTGTCATGTATTCCTCGTCTACACTTCAAATGAAGGCAAATGCGACACTTCCTTGCTAGGAAATAGCGTCTGCAGATGTCTAGGTATCGTAGCAATAGATTTCTAATGCTTCTTAAAACGCGAAATCGCATCTCATTTCTATGTTTCATTGTAAGATATAATATGATTTGCGAAGTGTCATGTATTCCTCGTCTACACTTCAAATGAATGTAAATGCGACACTTCCTTGCAAGGAAATAGCGTTTGCAGATGTCTACGTATCGTGGTTATAGATTTCATATGATTCTTAAAACGTGATATCGCATCTCATTTCTATGTTTCATGGTAAGATATAATATGATTTGCGAAGTATCATGTATTACTCGTCTACACTTCAAATGAATGTAAATGCGACACTTCCTTGGTAGGAAATAGCGTTTGCAGATGTCTACGTATCGTAGCAAGAGACTTCTAATGCTTCTTAAATCGCGATATCGCTTCTCATTTCTATGTTTCATGGTAAGATATAATATGATTTGCGAAGTGTCATGTATTCCTCGTCTACACTTCAAATGAAGGCAAATGCGACACTTCCTTGCTAGGAAATAGCATCTGCAGATGTCTAGGTATCGTAGCAATAGATTTCTAATGCTTCTTAAAACGCGATATCGCATCTCATTTCTATGTTTCATGGTAAGATATAATATGATTTGCGAAGTGTCATGTATTACTCGTCTACACTTCAAATGAATGTAAATGCGACACTTCCTTGGTAGGAAATAGCGTCTGCGGATGTCTATGTAACGTAGCAATACAGTTCTAATGCTTCTTAAAACGCGATATCGCATCTCATTTCTATGTTTCATGGTAAGATATAATATGATATGCGTAGTGTTATGTACTCCTCGTCTACACTTCAAATGAATGTAAATGCGACACTTCCTTGCTAGGAAATAGCATCTGCAGATGTCTAGGTATCGTAGCAATAGTGTTCTGGTGCTTCTTAAAACGCGATATCGCTTCCCATTTCTATGTTTCATGGTAAGATATAATATGATTTGCGATGTGTCGTGTATTCCTCGTATACACTTCAAATGAATGTAAATGCGACACTTCCTTGCTAGGAAATAGCGTCTGCAGATGTCTAGGTATCGTAGCAATAGTGTTCTAATTCTTCTTAAAACGCGATATCGCTTCTCATTTCCATGTTTCATGGTAAGATATAATATGATTTGCGAAGTGTCATGTATTCTTCGTCTACACTTCAAATGAATGTAAATGCGACACTTCCTTGCAAGGAAATAGCGTTTGCAGATGTCTACGTATCGTAGCAATGCAGTTCTTATGATTCTTAAAACGCGATATCGCATCTCATTTCTATGTTTCATGGTAAGATATAATATGATTTGCGAAGTGTTATGTATTCCTCGTCTACACTTCAAATGAATGTAAATGCGACACTTCCTTGCAAGGAAATAGCGTTTGCAGATGTCTACGTATCATAACAATAGAGTTCCTATGATTCTTAGAACGCGATATCGCATCTCATTTCTATGTTTCATGGTAAGATATAATATGAATTGCGAAGTGTTATGTATTCCTCGTCTACACTTCAAATGAATGTAAATGCGACACTTCCTCGCTAGGAAATAGCGTTTGCAGATGTCTACGTATCGTAGCAATAGTGTTCTAATGCTTCTTAAAACGCGATATCGCATCTCAATTCTATGTTTCATGGTAAGATATAATATGATTTGCGAAGTGTCATGTATTACTCGTCTACACTTCAAATGAATGTAAATGCGACACTTCCTTGGTAGGAAATAGCGTCTGCGGATGTCTATGTAACGTAGCAATACAGTTCTAATGCTTCTTAAAACGCGATATCGCATCTCATTTCTATGTTTCATGGTAAGATATAATATGATATGCGTAGTGTTATGTACTCCTCGTCTACACTTCAAATGAATGTAAATGCGACACTTCCTTGAAACGAAATAGCGTCTGCAGATGTCTAGGTATCGAAGCGATAGAGTTCTAATGCTTCTTAATACGCGATATCGCATCTCACTTCTATGTTTCATGGTAAGGTATAATATGATTTGCGAAGTGTTATGTATTCCTCGTCTACACTTCAAATGAATGTAAATGCGACACTTCCTTGCAAGGAAATAGCGTTTGCAGATGTCTACGTATCGTAGCAATGCAGTTCTTATGATTCTTGAAACGCGATATCGCATCTCATTTCTAAGTTTCATGGTAAGATATAATATCATTTGCGAAGTGTTATGTATTCCTCGTCTACACTTCAAATGAAGGCAAATGCGACACTTCCTTGCTAGGAAATAGCGTCTGCAGATGTCTAGGTATCGTAGCAATAGATTTCTAATGCTTCTTAAAACGCGAAATCGCATCTCATTTCTATGTTTCATGGTAAGATATAATATGAATTGCGAAGTGTTATGTATTCCTCGTCTACACTTCAAATGAATGTAAATGCGACACTTCCTCGCTAGGAAATAGCGTTTGCAGATGTCTACGTATCGTAGCAATAGTGTTCTAATGCTTCTTAAAACGCGATATCGCATCTCAATTCTATGTTTCATGGTAAGATATAATATGATTTGCGAAGTGTCATGTATTACTCGTCTACACTTCAAATGAATGTAAATGCGACACTTCCTTGGTAGGAAATAGCGTCTGCGGATGTCTATGTAACGTAGCAATACAGTTCTAATGCTTCTTAAAACGCGATATCGCATCTCATTTCTATGTTTCATGGTAAGATATAATATGATATGCGTAGTGTTATGTACTCCTCGTCTACACTTCAAATGAATGTAAATGCGACACTTCCTTGAAACGAAATAGCGTCTGCAGATGTCTAGGTATCGAAGCGATAGAGTTCTAATGCTTCTTAATACGCGATATCGCATCTCACTTCTATGTTTCATGGTAAGGTATAATATGATTTGCGAAGTGTTATGTATTCCTCGTCTACACTTCAAATGAATGTAAATGCGACACTTCCTTGCAAGGAAATAGCGTTTGCAGATGTCTACGTATCGTAGCAATGCAGTTCTTATGATTCTTGAAACGCGATATCGCATCTCATTTCTAAGTTTCATGGTAAGATATAATATCATTTGCGAAGTGTTATGTATTCCTCGTCTACACTTCAAATGAAGGCAAATGCGACACTTCCTTGCTAGGAAATAGCGTCTGCAGATGTCTAGGTATCGTAGCAATAGATTTCTAATGAATCTTAAAACGCGAAATCGCATCTCATTTCTATGTTTCATTGTAAGATATAATATGATTTGCGAAGTGTCATGTATTCCTCGTCTACACTTCAAATGAATGTAAATGCGACACTTCCTTGCAAGGAAATAGCGTTTGCAGATGTCTACGTATCGTGGTTATAGATTTCATATGATTCTTAAAACGTGATATCGCATCTCATTTCTATGTTTCATGGTAAGATATAATATGATTTGCGAAGTATCATGTATTACTCGTCTACACTTCAAATGAATGTAAATGCGACACTTCCTTGGTAGGAAATAGCGCCTGCAGATGTCTAGGTATCGTAGCAATAGAGTTCTAATGCTTCTTAAAACGTGATATTGCATCTCATATCTATGTTTCAAGATAAGTAATAATATTCATAGCGAAGTGTCATGTATTCCTCGTCTACACTTCAAATGAATGTAAATGCGACACTTCCTTGCAAGGAAATAGCGTTTGCAGATGTATACGTATCGAAGCAATAGAGTTCAAATGCTTCTTAAAACGAGATATTGCATCTCATATCTATGTTTCATGATAAGATATAATATTCGTTATGAAGTGTTATGCATTCCTCGTCTACGATTCAAATGAATGTAAATGCGACACTTCCTTGCAAGGAAATAGCGTTTGCAGATGTCTACGTATCGTAGCAAGAGACTTCTAATGCTTCTTAAATCGCGATATCGCTTCTCATTTCTATGTTTCATGGTAAGATATAATATGATTTGCGAAGTGTCATGTATTCCTCGTCTACACTTCAAATGAAGGCAAATGCGACACTTCCTTGCTAGGAAATAGCATCTGCAGATGTCTAGGTATCGTAGCAATAGATTTCTAATGCTT
The DNA here is from genome assembly GCF_050948175.1 of Xylocopa sonorina. Taxonomy (NCBI): domain Eukaryota; kingdom Metazoa; phylum Arthropoda; class Insecta; order Hymenoptera; family Apidae; genus Xylocopa; species Xylocopa sonorina. The sequence goes on from NW_027490335.1 coordinate 486,977, forward strand.
CTTAAAACGCGATATCGCATCTCATTTCTATGTTTCATGGTAAGATATAATATGATTTGCGAAGTGTCATGTATTCTTCGTCTACACTTCAAATGAATGTAAATGCGACACTTCCTTGCAAGGAAATAGCGTTTGCAGATGTCTACGTATCGTAGCAATGCAGTTCTTATGATTCTTAAAACGCGATATCGCATCTCATTTCTATGTTTCATGGTAAGATATAATATGATTTGCGAAGTGTTATGTATTCCTCGTCTACACTTCAAATGAATGTAAATGCGACACTTCCTTGCAAGGAAATAGCGTTTGCAGATGTCTACGTATCATAACAATAGAGTTCCTATGATTCTTAGAACGCGATATCGCATCTCATTTCTATGTTTCATGGTAAGATATAATATGAATTGCGAAGTGTTATGTATTCCTCGTCTACACTTCAAATGAATGTAAATGCGACACTTCCTCGCTAGGAAATAGCGTTTGCAGATGTCTACGTATCGTAGCAATAGTGTTCTAATGCTTCTTAAAACGCGATATCGCATCTCAATTCTATGTTTCATGGTAAGATATAATATGATTTGCGAAGTGTCATGTATTACTCGTCTACACTTCAAATGAATGTAAATGCGACACTTCCTTGGTAGGAAATAGCGTCTGCGGATGTCTATGTAACGTAGCAATACAGTTCTAATGCTTCTTAAAACGCGATATCGCATCTCATTTCTATGTTTCATGGTAAGATATAATATGATATGCGTAGTGTTATGTACTCCTCGTCTACACTTCAAATGAATGTAAATGCGACACTTCCTTGAAACGAAATAGCGTCTGCAGATGTCTAGGTATCGAAGCGATAGAGTTCTAATGCTTCTTAATACGCGATATCGCATCTCACTTCTATGTTTCATGGTAAGGTATAATATGATTTGCGAAGTGTTATGTATTCCTCGTCTACACTTCAAATGAATGTAAATGCGACACTTCCTTGCAAGGAAATAGCGTTTGCAGATGTCTACGTATCGTAGCAATGCAGTTCTTATGATTCTTGAAACGCGATATCGCATCTCATTTCTAAGTTTCATGGTAAGATATAATATCATTTGCGAAGTGTTATGTATTCCTCGTCTACACTTCAAATGAAGGCAAATGCGACACTTCCTTGCTAGGAAATAGCGTCTGCAGATGTCTAGGTATCGTAGCAATAGATTTCTAATGAATCTTAAAACGCGAAATCGCATCTCATTTCTATGTTTCATTGTAAGATATAATATGATTTGCGAAGTGTCATGTATTCCTCGTCTACACTTCAAATGAATGTAAATGCGACACTTCCTTGCAAGGAAATAGCGTTTGCAGATGTCTACGTATCGTGGTTATAGATTTCATATGATTCTTAAAACGTGATATCGCATCTCATTTCTATGTTTCATGGTAAGATATAATATGATTTGCGAAGTATCATGTATTACTCGTCTACACTTCAAATGAATGTAAATGCGACACTTCCTTGGTAGGAAATAGCGCCTGCAGATGTCTAGGTATCGTAGCAATAGAGTTCTAATGCTTCTTAAAACGTGATATTGCATCTCATATCTATGTTTCAAGATAAGTAATAATATTCATAGCGAAGTGTCATGTATTCCTCGTCTACACTTCAAATGAATGTAAATGCGACACTTCCTTGCAAGGAAATAGCGTTTGCAGATGTATACGTATCGAAGCAATAGAGTTCAAATGCTTCTTAAAACGAGATATTGCATCTCATATCTATGTTTCATGATAAGATATAATATTCGTTATGAAGTGTTATGCATTCCTCGTCTACGATTCAAATGAATGTAAATGCGACACTTCCTTGCAAGGAAATAGCGTTTGCAGATGTCTACGTATCGTAGCAAGAGACTTCTAATGCTTCTTAAATCGCGATATCGCTTCTCATTTCTATGTTTCATGGTAAGATATAATATGATTTGCGAAGTGTCATGTATTCCTCGTCTACACTTCAAATGAAGGCAAATGCGACACTTCCTTGCTAGGAAATAGCATCTGCAGATGTCTAGGTATCGTAGCAATAGATTTCTAATGCTTCTTAAAACGCGATATCGCATCTCATTTCTATGTTTCATGGTAAGATATAATATGATTTGCGAAGTGTCATGTATTCTTCGTCTACACTTCAAATGAATGTAAATGCGACACTTCCTTGCAAGGAAATAGCGTTTGCAGATGTCTACGTATCGTAGCAATGCAGTTCTTATGATTCTTAAAACGCGATATCGCATCTCATTTCTATGTTTCATGGTAAGATATAATATGATTTGCGAAGTGTTATGTATTCCTCGTCTACACTTCAAATGAATGTAAATGCGACACTTCCTTGCAAGGAAATAGCGTTTGCAGATGTCTACGTATCATAACAATAGAGTTCCTATGATTCTTAGAACGCGATATCGCATCTCATTTCTATGTTTCATGGTAAGATATAATATGAATTGCGAAGTGTTATGTATTCCTCGTCTACACTTCAAATGAATGTAAATGCGACACTTCCTCGCTAGGAAATAGCGTTTGCAGATGTCTACGTATCGTAGCAATAGTGTTCTAATGCTTCTTAAAACGCGATATCGCATCTCAATTCTATGTTTCATGGTAAGATATAATATGATTTGCGAAGTGTCATGTATTACTCGTCTACACTTCAAATGAATGTAAATGCGACACTTCCTTGGTAGGAAATAGCGTCTGCGGATGTCTATGTAACGTAGCAATACAGTTCTAATGCTTCTTAAAACGCGATATCGCATCTCATTTCTATGTTTCATGGTAAGATATAATATGATATGCGTAGTGTTATGTACTCCTCGTCTACACTTCAAATGAATGTAAATGCGACACTTCCTTGAAACGAAATAGCGTCTGCAGATGTCTAGGTATCGAAGCGATAGAGTTCTAATGCTTCTTAATACGCGATATCGCATCTCACTTCTATGTTTCATGGTAAGGTATAATATGATTTGCGAAGTGTTATGTATTCCTCGTCTACACTTCAAATGAATGTAAATGCGACACTTCCTTGCAAGGAAATAGCGTTTGCAGATGTCTACGTATCGTAGCAATGCAGTTCTTATGATTCTTGAAACGCGATATCGCATCTCATTTCTAAGTTTCATGGTAAGATATAATATCATTTGCGAAGTGTTATGTATTCCTCGTCTACACTTCAAATGAAGGCAAATGCGACACTTCCTTGCTAGGAAATAGCGTCTGCAGATGTCTAGGTATCGTAGCAATAGATTTCTAATGAATCTTAAAACGCGAAATCGCATCTCATTTCTATGTTTCATTGTAAGATATAATATGATTTGCGAAGTGTCATGTATTCCTCGTCTACACTTCAAATGAATGTAAATGCGACACTTCCTTGCAAGGAAATAGCGTTTGCAGATGTCTACGTATCGTGGTTATAGATTTCATATGATTCTTAAAACGTGATATCGCATCTCATTTCTATGTTTCATGGTAAGATATAATATGATTTGCGAAGTATCATGTATTACTCGTCTACACTTCAAATGAATGTAAATGCGACACTTCCTTGGTAGGAAATAGCGCCTGCAGATGTCTAGGTATCGTAGCAATAGAGTTCTAATGCTTCTTAAAACGTGATATTGCATCTCATATCTATGTTTCAAGATAAGTAATAATATTCATAGCGAAGTGTCATGTATTCCTCGTCTACACTTCAAATGAATGTAAATGCGACACTTCCTTGCAAGGAAATAGCGTTTGCAGATGTCTACGTATCGTAGCAATGCAGTTCTTATGATTCTTAAAACGCGATATCGCATCTCATTTCTATGTTTCATGGTAAGATATAATATGATTTGCGAAGTGTTATGTATTCCTCGTCTACACTTCAAATGAATGTAAATGCGACACTTCCTTGCAAGGAAATAGCGTTTGCAGATGTCTACGTATCATAACAATAGAGTTCCTATGATTCTTAGAACGCGATATCGCATCTCATTTCTATGTTTCATGGTAAGATATAATATGAATTGCGAAGTGTTATGTATTCCTCGTCTACACTTCAAATGAATGTAAATGCGACACTTCCTCGCTAGGAAATAGCGTTTGCAGATGTCTACGTATCGTAGCAATAGTGTTCTAATGCTTCTTAAAACGCGATATCGCATCTCAATTCTATGTTTCATGGTAAGATATAATATGATTTGCGAAGTGTCATGTATTACTCGTCTACACTTCAAATGAATGTAAATGCGACACTTCCTTGGTAGGAAATAGCGTCTGCGGATGTCTATGTAACGTAGCAATACAGTTCTAATGCTTCTTAAAACGCGATATCGCATCTCATTTCTATGTTTCATGGTAAGATATAATATGATATGCGTAGTGTTATGTACTCCTCGTCTACACTTCAAATGAATGTAAATGCGACACTTCCTTGAAACGAAATAGCGTCTGCAGATGTCTAGGTATCGAAGCGATAGAGTTCTAATGCTTCTTAATACGCGATATCGCATCTCACTTCTATGTTTCATGGTAAGGTATAATATGATTTGCGAAGTGTTATGTATTCCTCGTCTACACTTCAAATGAATGTAAATGCGACACTTCCTTGCAAGGAAATAGCGTTTGCAGATGTCTACGTATCGTAGCAATGCAGTTCTTATGATTCTTGAAACGCGATATCGCATCTCATTTCTAAGTTTCATGGTAAGATATAATATCATTTGCGAAGTGTTATGTATTCCTCGTCTACACTTCAAATGAAGGCAAATGCGACACTTCCTTGCTAGGAAATAGCGTCTGCAGATGTCTAGGTATCGTAGCAATAGATTTCTAATGAATCTTAAAACGCGAAATCGCATCTCATTTCTATGTTTCATTGTAAGATATAATATGATTTGCGAAGTGTCATGTATTCCTCGTCTACACTTCAAATGAATGTAAATGCGACACTTCCTTGCAAGGAAATAGCGTTTGCAGATGTCTACGTATCGTGGTTATAGATTTCATATGATTCTTAAAACGTGATATCGCATCTCATTTCTATGTTTCATGGTAAGATATAATATGATTTGCGAAGTATCATGTATTACTCGTCTACACTTCAAATGAATGTAAATGCGACACTTCCTTGGTAGGAAATAGCGCCTGCAGATGTCTAGGTATCGTAGCAATAGAGTTCTAATGCTTCTTAAAACGTGATATTGCATCTCATATCTATGTTTCAAGATAAGTAATAATATTCATAGCGAAGTGTCATGTATTCCTCGTCTACACTTCAAATGAATGTAAATGCGACACTTCCTTGCAAGGAAATAGCGTTTGCAGATGTATACGTATCGAAGCAATAGAGTTCAAATGCTTCTTAAAACGAGATATTGCATCTCATATCTATGTTTCATGATAAGATATAATATTCGTTATGAAGTGTTATGCATTCCTCGTCTACGATTCAAATGAATGTAAATGCGACACTTCCTTGCAAGGAAATAGCGTTTGCAGATGTCTACGTATCGTAGCAAGAGACTTCTAATGCTTCTTAAATCGCGATATCGCTTCTCATTTCTATGTTTCATGGTAAGATATAATATGATTTGCGAAGTGTCATGTATTCCTCGTCTACACTTCAAATGAAGGCAAATGCGACACTTCCTTGCTAGGAAATAGCATCTGCAGATGTCTAGGTATCGTAGCAATAGATTTCTAATGCTTCTTAAAACGCGATATCGCATCTCATTTCTATGTTTCATGGTAAGATATAATATGATTTGCGAAGTGTCATGTATTCTTCGTCTACACTTCAAATGAATGTAAATGCGACACTTCCTTGCAAGGAAATAGCGTTTGCAGATGTCTACGTATCGTAGCAATGCAGTTCTTATGATTCTTAAAACGCGATATCGCATCTCATTTCTATGTTTCATGGTAAGATATAATATGATTTGCGAAGTGTTATGTATTCCTCGTCTACACTTCAAATGAATGTAAATGCGACACTTCCTTGCAAGGAAATAGCGTTTGCAGATGTCTACGTATCATAACAATAGAGTTCCTATGATTCTTAGAACGCGATATCGCATCTCATTTCTATGTTTCATGGTAAGATATAATATGAATTGCGAAGTGTTATGTATTCCTCGTCTACACTTCAAATGAATGTAAATGCGACACTTCCTCGCTAGGAAATAGCGTTTGCAGATGTCTACGTATCGTAGCAATAGTGTTCTAATGCTTCTTAAAACGCGATATCGCATCTCAATTCTATGTTTCATGGTAAGATATAATATGATTTGCGAAGTGTCATGTATTACTCGTCTACACTTCAAATGAATGTAAATGCGACACTTCCTTGGTAGGAAATAGCGTCTGCGGATGTCTATGTAACGTAGCAATACAGTTCTAATGCTTCTTAAAACGCGATATCGCATCTCATTTCTATGTTTCATGGTAAGATATAATATGATATGCGTAGTGTTATGTACTCCTCGTCTACACTTCAAATGAATGTAAATGCGACACTTCCTTGAAACGAAATAGCGTCTGCAGATGTCTAGGTATCGAAGCAATACCTTTCTAGTGCTTCTTAAAAGGCGATATTGCATCTCATTTCTATGTTTCATGGTAAGATATAACATGATTTGCGAAGTGTATGTATTCCTCGTCTACACTTCAAATGAATGTGAATGCGATACTTCCTCGCTAGGAAATAGGCGTTTGCAGATGTCTAGGTATCGTAGCAATAGAGTTCTAATGCTTCTTGAAACGCGATATCGCATCTCATTTCTATGTTTCATGGTAAGATATAATATGATTTGCGAAGTGTTATGTATTCCTCGTCTACACTTCAAATGAATGTAAATGCGACACTTCCTTGAAGGAAATAGCGTCTTCAGATGTCTGGGTATCGTTGCAATAGAGTTCTAATGCTTCTTAAAACGCGAAATCGCATCTCATTTCTATGTTTCATGGTAAGATATAATATGATTTGCGAAGTGTCATGTATTCCTCGTCTACACTTCAAATGAATGTAAATGCGACACTTCCCTTGCAAGGAAATAGCGTTTGCAGATGTCTACGTATCGTAGTTATAGATTTCATATGATTCTTAAAACGCGATATCGCATCTCATTTCTATGTTTCATGGTAAGATATAATATGATTTGCGAAGTATCATGTATTACTCGTCTACACTTCAAATGAATGTAAATGCGACACTTCCTTGGTAGGAAATAGCGCCTGCAGATGTCTAGGTATCGTAGCAATAGAGTTCTAATGCTTCTTAAAACGTGATATGCATCTCATATCTATGTTTCAAGATAAGTAATAATATTCATAGCGAAGTGTCATGTATTCCTCGTCTACACTTCAAATGAATGTAAATGCGACACTTCCTTGCAAGGAAATAGCGTTTGCAGATGTATACGTATCGAAGCAATAGAGTTCAAATGCTTCTTAAAACGAGATATTGCATCTCATATCTATGTTTCATGATAAGATATAATATTCGTTATGAAGTGTTATGCATTCCTCGTCTACGATTCAAATGAATGTAAATGCGACACTTCCTTGCAAGGAAATAGCGTTTGCAGATGTCTACGTATCGTAGCAAGAGACTTCTAATGCTTCTTAAATCGCGATATCGCTTCTCATTTCTATGTTTCATGGTAAGATATAATATGATTTGCGAAGTGTCATGTATTCCTCGTCTACACTTCAAATGAAGGCAAATGCGACACTTCCTTGCTAGGAAATAGCATCTGCAGATGTCTAGGTATCGTAGCAATAGATTTCTAATGCTTCTTAAAACGCGATATCGCATCTCATTTCTATGTTTCATGGTAAGATATAATATGATTTGCGAAGTGTCATGTATTACTCGTCTACACTTCAAATGAATGTAAATGCGACACTTCCTTGTAGGAAATAGCGTCTGCGGATGTCTATGTAACGTAGCAATACAGTTCTAATGCTTCTTAAAACGCGATATCGCATCTCATTTCTATGTTTCATGGTAAGATATAATATGATATGCGTAGTGTTATGTACTCCTCGTCTACACTTCAAATGAAATGTAAATGCGACACTTCCTTGCTAGGAAATAGCATCTGCAGATGTCTAGGTATCGTAGCAATAGTGTTCTAGTGCTTCTTAAAACGCGATATCGCTTCTCATTTCTATGTTTCATGGTAAGATATAATATGATTTGCGATGTGTCGTGTATTCCTCGTATACACTTCAAATGAATGTAAATGCGACACTTCCTTGCTAGGAAATAGCGTCTGCAGATGTCTAGGTATCGTAGCAATAGTGTTCTAATGCTTCTTAAAACGCGATATCGCTTCTCATTTCCGTGTTTCATGGTAAGATATAATATGATTTGCGAAGTGTCATGTATTCTTCGTCTACACTTCAAATGAATGTAAATGCGACACTTCCTTGCAAGGAAATAGCGTTAGCAGATGTCTACGTATCGTAGCAATGCAGTTCTTATGATTCTTAAAACGCGATATCGCATCTCATTTCTATGTTTCATGGTAAGATATAATATGATTTGCGAAGTGTTATGTATTCCTCGTCTACACTTCAAATGAATGTAAATGCGACACTTCCTTGCAAGGAAATAGCGTTTGCAGATGTCTACGTATCATAACAATAGAGTTCCTATGATTCTTAGAACGCGATATCGCATCTCATTTCTATGTTTCATGGTAAGATATAATATGAATTGCGAAGTGTTATGTATTCCTCGTCTACACTTCAAATGAATGTAAATGCGACACTTCCTCGCTAGGAAATAGCGTTTGCAGATGTCTACGTATCGTAGCAATAGTGTTCTAATGCTTCTTAAAACGCGATATCGCATCTCAATTCTATGTTTCATGGTAAGATATAATATGATTTGCGAAGTGTCATGTATTACTCGTCTACACTTCAAATGAATGTAAATGCGACACTTCCTTGTAGGAAATAGCGTCTGCGGGTGTCTATGTAACGTAGCAATACAGTTCTAATGCTTCTTAAAACGCGATATCGCATCTCATTTCTATGTTTCATGGTAAGATATAAATATGATATGCGTAGTGTTATGTACTCCTCGTCTACACTTCAAATGAATGTAAATGCGACACTTCCTTGAAACGAAATAGGCGTCTGCAGATGTCTAGGTATCGAAGCGATAGAGTTCTAATGCTTCTTAATACGCGATATCGCATCTCACTTCTATGTTTCATGGTAAGGTATAATATGATTTGCGAAGTGTTATGTTTTCCTCGTCTACACTTCAAATGAATGTAAATGCGACACTTCCTTGCAAGGAAATAGCGTTTGCAGATGTCTACGTATCGTAGCAATGCAGTTCTTATGATTCTTGAAACGCGATATCGCATCTCATTTCTAAGTTTCATGGTAAGATATAATATCATTTGCGAAGTGTTATGTATTCCTCGTCTACACTTCAAATGAATGTAAATGCGACACTTCCTTCCAAGGAAATAGCGTTTGCAGATGTCTACGTATCGTAGCAATAGATTTCTAATGCTTCTTAACACGCGATATCGCATCTCATTTCTATGTTTCATGGTAAGATATAATATGATTTGCGAAGTGTCATGTATGCCTCGTTTACACTTCAAATGAATGTAAATGCGACACTTCCTTGCTAGGAAATAGCATCTGCAGATGTCTAGGTATCGTAGCAATAGTGTTCTAGTGCTTCTTAAAACGCGATATCGCTTCTCATTTCTATGTTTCATGGTAAGATATAATATGATTTGCGATGTGTCGTGTATTCCTCGTATACACTTCAAATGAATGTAAATGCGACACTTCCTTGGTAGGAAATAGCGTCTGCAGATGTCTAGGTATCGTAGCAATAGATTTCATATGATACTTAAAACGCGATATCGCATCTCATTTCTATGTCTCATGGTAAGATATAATATGATTTGCGAAGTGTCATGTATTACTCGTCTACACTTCAAATGAATGTAAATGCGACACTTCCTTGGTAGGAAATAGCGCCTGCAGATGTCTAGGTATCGTAGCAATAGAGTTCTAATGCTTCTTAAAACGTGATATTGCATCTCATATCTATGTTTCAAGATAAGTAATAATATTCATAGCGAAGTGTCATGTATTCCTCGTCTACACTTCAAATGAATGTAAATGCGACACTTCCTTGCAAGGAAATAGCGTTTGCAGATGTATACGTATCGAAGCAATAGAGTTCAAATGCTTCTTAAAACGAGATATTGCATCTCATATCTATGTTTCATGATAAGATATAATATTCGTTATGAAGTGTTATGCATTCCTCGTCTACGATTCAAATGAATGTAAATGCGACACTTCCTTGCAAGGAAATAGCGTTTGCAGATGTCTACGTATCGTAGCAAGAGACTTCTAATGCTTCTTAAATCGCGATATCGCTTCTCATTTCTATGTTTCATGGTAAGATATAATATGATTTGCGAAGTGTCATGTATTCCTCGTCTACACTTCAAATGAAGGCAAATGCGACACTTCCTTGCTAGGAAATAGCATCTGCAGATGTCTAGGTATCGTAGCAATAGATTTCTAATGCTTCTTAAAACGCGATATCGCATCTCATTTCTATGTTTCATGGTAAGATATAATATGATTTGCGAAGTGTCATGTATTACTCGTCTACACTTCAAATGAATGTAAATGCGACACTTCCTTGGTAGGAAATAGCGTCTGCGGATGTCTATGTAACGTAGCAATACAGTTCTAATGCTTCTTAAAACGCGATATCGCATCTCATTTCTATGTTTCATGGTAAGATATAATATGATATGCGTAGTGTTATGTACTCCTCGTCTACACTTCAAATGAATGTAAATGCGACACTTCCTTGAAACGAAATAGCGTCTGCAGATGTCTAGGTATCGAAGCGATAGAGTTCTAATGCTTCTTAATACGCGATATCGCATCTCACTTCTATGTTTCATGGTAAGGTATAATATGATTTGCGAAGTGTTATGTATTCCTCGTCTACACTTCAAATGAATGTAAATGCGACACTTCCTTGCTAGGAAATAGCGCCTGCAGATGTCTAGGTATCGTAGCAATAGAGTTCTAGTGCTTCTTAAAACGCGATAACGCATCTCATTTCTATGTTTGATGGTATGATATAATATGATTTGCGATGTGTCGTGTATTCCTCGTATACACTTCAAATGAATGTAAATGCGACCCTTCCTTGCTAGGAAATAGCGTCTGCAGATGTCTAGGTATCGTAGCAATAGTGTTCTAATGCTTCTTAAAACGCGATATCGCTTCTCATTTCCATGTTTCATGGTAAGATATAATATGATTTGCGAAGTGTCATGTATTCTTCGTCTACACTTCAAATGAATGTAAATGCGACACTTCCTTGCAAGGAAATAGCGTTTGCAGATGTCTACGTATCGTAGCAATGCAGTTCTTATGATTCTTAAAACGCGATATCGCATCTCATTTCTATGTTTCATGGTAAGATATAATATGATTTGCGAAGTGTTATGTATTCCTCGTCTACACTTCAAATGAATGTAAATGCGACACTTCCTTGCAAGGAAATAGCGTTTGCAGATGTCTACGTATCATAACAATAGAGTTCCTATGATTCTTAGAACGCGATATCGCATCTCATTTCTATGTTTCATGGTAAGATATAATATGAATTGCGAAGTGTTATGTATTCCTCGTCTACACTTCAAATGAATGTAAATGCGACACTTCCTCGCTAGGAAATAGCGTTTGCAGATGTCTACGTATCGTAGCAATAGTGTTCTAATGCTTCTTAAAACGCGATATCGCATCTCAATTCTATGTTTCATGGTAAGATATAATATGATTTGCGAAGTGTCATGTATTACTCGTCTACACTTCAAATGAATGTTAATGCGACACTTCCTTGGTAGGAAATAGCGTCTGCGGATGTCTATGTAACGTAGCAATACAGTTCTAATGCTTCTTAAAACGCGATATCGCATCTCATTTCTATGTTTCATGGTAAGATATAATATGATATGCGTAGTGTTATGTACTCCTCGTCTACACTTCAAATGAATGTAAATGCGACACTTCCTTGAAACGAAATAGCGTCTGCAGATGTCTAGGTATCGAAGCGATAGATTTCTAATGCTTCTTAATACGCGATATCGCATCTCACTTCTATGTTTCATGGTAAGGTATAATATGATTTGCGAAGTGTTATGTATTCCTCGTCTACACTTCAAGTGAATGTAAATGCGACACTTCCTTGCAAGGAAATAGCGTTTGCAGATGTCTACGTATCGTAGCAATGCAGTTCTTATGATTCTTGAAACGCGATATCGCATCTCATTTCTAAGTTTCATGGTAAGATATAATATCATTTGCGAAGTGTTATGTATTCCTCGTCTACACTTCAAATGAATGTAAATGCGACACTTCCTTCCAAGGAAATAGCGTTTGCAGATGTCTACGTATCGTAGCAATAGATTTCTAATGCTTCTTAACACGCGATATCGCATCTCATTTCTATGTTTCATGGTAAGATATAATATGATTTGCGAAGTGTCATGTATGCCTCGTTTACACTTCAAATGAATGTAAATGCGACACTTCCTTGCTAGGAAATAGCATCTGCAGATGTCTAGGTATCGTAGCAATAGTGTTCTAGTGCTTCTTAAAACGCGATATCGCTTCTCATTTCTATGTTTCATGGTAAGATATAATATGATTTGCGATGTGTCGTGTATTCCTCGTATACACTTCAAATGAATGTAAATGCGACACTTCCTTGCTAGGAAATAGCGTCTGCAGATGTCTAGGTATCGTAGCAATAGTGTTCTAATGCTTCTTAAAACGCGATATCGCTTCTCATTTCCATGTTTCATGGTAAGATATAATATGATTTGCGAAGTGTCATGTATTCTTCGTCTACACTTCAAATGAATGTAAATGCGACACTTCCGTGCAAGGAAATAGCGTTTGCAGATGTCTACGTATCGTAGCAATGCAGTTCTTATGATTCTTAAAACGCGATATCGCATCTCATTTCTATGTTTCATGGTAAGATATAATATGATTTGCGAAGTGTTATGTATTCCTCGTCTACACTTCAAATGAATGTAAATGCGACACTTCCTTGCAAGGAAATAGCGTTTGCAGATGTCTACGTATCATAACAATAGAGTTCCTATGATTCTTAGAACGCGATATCGCATCTCATTTCTATGTTTCATGGTAAGATATAATATGAATTGCGAAGTGTTATGTATTCCTCGTCTACACTTCAAATGAATGTAAATGCGACACTTCCTCGCTAGGAAATAGCGTTTGCAGATGTCTACGTATCGTAGCAAAAGAGTTCTTATGATTCTTAAAACGCGATATCGCATCTCAATTCTATGATTCATGGTAAGATACAATATGATTTGCGAAGTGTTATGTATTCCTCGTTTACACTTCAAATGAATGTAAATGCGACACTTCCTTGCAAGGTAATAGCGTTTGCAGATGTCTGCGTATCGTAGCAATAGATTTCTAATGCTTCTTAAAACGCGATATCGCATCTCATTTCTATGTTTCATGGTAAGATATAATATGATTTGCGAAGTGTCATGTATGCCTCGTTTACACTTTAAATGAATGTAAATGCGACACTTCCTTGCTAGGAAATAGCGTCTGCAGATGTCTAGGTATCGTAGCAATAGTGTTCTAATGCTTCTTAAAACGCGATATCGCTTCTCATTTCTATGTTTCATGGTAAGATATAATATGATTTGCGAAGTGTCGTGTATTCCTCGTATACACTTCAAATGAATGTAAATGCGACACTTCCTTGCTAGGAAATAGCGTCGGCAGATGTCTAGGTATCGTAGCAATAGAGTTCTAATGCTTCATAAAACGCGATATCGCATCTCATTTCTATGTTTCATGGTAAGATATAATATTCATTGCGAAGTGTTATGCATTCCTCGTCTACGATTCAAACGAACGTAAATGCGCCACTTCCTTGCAAGGAAATAGCGTTTGCAGATGTCTACGTATCGTAACAATAGAGTTCTTATGATTCTTAAAACACGATATCGCATCTCATTTCTATGTTTCATGGTAAGATATAATATGATTTGCGAAGTGTGATGTATTCCTCGTCTACACTTCAAATGAATGTAAATGCGACACTTCCTGGCTAGGAAATAGCGTTTGCAGATGTCTACGTATCGTAGCAATAGAGTTCTTATGATTCTTAAAACGCGATATCGCATCTCATTTCTATGTTTCATGGTAAGGTATGATATGATTTGCGAAGTGTTATGTATTCCTCGTCTACACATCAAATGAATGTGAATGCGACACTTCCACGCTAGGAAATAGCGTTTGCAGATGTCTACGTATCGTAGCAATAGATATCTAATGCTTCTAAAAACGCGATATCGCATCTCATTTCTATGTTTCATGGTAAGATATAATATGATTTGCGAAGTGTCATGTATTCCTCGTCTACACTTCAAATGAAGGCAAATGCGACACTTCCTTGCTAGGAAATAGCGTCTGCAGATGTCTAGGTATCGTAGCAATAGAGTACTAATGCTTCTTAAAACGCGATATCGCATCCCATTTCTATGTTTCATGGTAAGATATTATATGATTTGCGAAGTGTCATGTATTCCTCGTCTACACTTCAAATGAATGCAAATGCGACACTTCCTTGCTAGGAAATAGCGTCTGCAGATGTCTAGGTATCGTAGCAATAGATTTCTAATGCTCCTTAAAACGCGATATCGCATCTCATTTCTATGTTTCATGGTAAGATATAATATGATTTGCGAAGTGTTATGTATTCCTCGTCTACACTTCAAATGAATGTAAATGCGACACTTCCTTGCATGGAAATAGCGTTTGCAGATGTCTACGTATCGAAGCAATAGAGTTCAAATGCTTCTCAAAACGAGATATTGCATCTCATATCCATGTTTCATGATAAGATATAATATTCATTATGAAGTGTTATGCATTCCTCGTCTATGATTCAAATGAATGTAAATGCGACACTTCCTTGCAAGGAAATAGCGTTTGCAGATGTCTACGTATCGTAGCAATAGAGTTCTTATGATTCTTAAAACACGATATCGCATCTCATTTCTATGTTTCATGGTAAGGTATGATATGATTTGCGAAGTGTTATGTATTCCTCGTCTACACTTCAAATGAATGTGAATGCGACACTTCCACGCTAGGAAATAGCGTTTGCAGATGTCTACGTATCGTAGCAATAGAGTCCTAATGCTTCTTAAAACGCGATATCGCATCTCATATCTATGTTTCATGATAAGATATAATATTCATTGCGAAGTGTTATGCATTCCACGTCTACGATTCAAATGAATGTAAATGCGACACTTCCTTGCAAGGAAATTGCGTCTGCGGATGTCTAGGTATCGTAGCAATAGAGTTCTAATGCTTCTTAAAACGCGATATCGCATCTCATTTCTATGTTTCATTGTAAGATATTATATGATTTGCGAAGTGTCATGTATTCCTCGTCTACACTTCAAATGAATGCAAATGCGACACTTCTTTCTAGGAAATAGCGTCTGCAGATGTCTAGGTATCGTAGCAATAGATTTCTAATGCTTCTTAAAACGCGATATCGCATCTCATTTCTATGTTTCATGGTAAGGTATAATATGATTTGCGAAGTGTTATGTATTCCTCGTCTACACTTCAAATGAATGTGAATGCGACACTTCCTCGCTAGGAAATAGCGTTTGCAGATGTCTAGGTATCGTAGCAATAGATTTCTAATGCTTCTTAAAACGCGATATCGCATCTCATTTCTATGTTTCATGGTAAGATATAATATGATTTGCGAAGTGTCATGTATTCCTCGTCTACACTTCAAATGAATGTAAATGCGACACTTCCTTGCTAGGAAATAGCGTCAGCAGATGTCTAGGTATCGTAGCAATAGTGTTCTAAAGCTTCTTAAAACGCGATATCGCATCTCATTTCTATGTTTCATGGTAAGATATAATATGATTTGCGAAGTGTAATGTATTCCTCGTCTACACTTCAAATGAATGTAAATGCGACACTTCCTTGGTAGGAAATAGCGTCTGCAGATGTCTAGGTATCGTAGCAATAGTGTCCTAATGCTTCTTAAAACGCGATATCGCATCTCATTTCTATGTTTCATGCTAAGATATAATATGATTTGCGAAGTGTCATGTATTCCTCGTCTACACTTCAAATGAAGGCAAATGCGACACTTCCTTGCTAGGAAATAGCGTCTGCAGATGTCTAGGTATCGTAGCAATAGATTTCTAATGCTTCTTAAAACGCGAAGTCGCATCTCATTTCTATGTTTCATTGTAAGATATAATATGATTTGCGAAGTGTCATGTATTCCTCGTATACACTTCAAATGAATGTAAATGCGACACTTCCTTGCTAGGAAATAGCGTCGGCAGATGTCTAGGTATCGTAGCAATAGAGTTCTAATGCTTCATAAAACGCGATATCGCATCTCATTTCTATGTTTCATGGTAAGATATAATATTCATTGCGAAGTGTTATGCATTCCTCGTCTACGATTCAAACGAACGTAAATGCGCCACTTCCTTGCAAGGAAATAGCGTTTGCAGATGTCTACGTATCGTAACAATAGAGTTCTTATGATTCTTAAAACACGATATCGCATCTCATTTCTATGTTTCATGGTAAGATATAATATGATTTGCGAAGTGTGATGTATTCCTCGTCTACACTTCAAATGAATGTAAATGCGACACTTCCTGGCTAGGAAATAGCGTTTGCAGATGTCTACGTATCGTAGCAATAGAGTTCTTATGATTCTTAAAACGCGATATCGCATCTCATTTCTATGTTTCATGGTAAGGTATGATATGATTTGCGAAGTGTTATGTATTCCTCGTCTACACATCAAATGAATGTGAATGCGACACTTCCACGCTAGGAAATAGCGTTTGCAGATGTCTACGTATCGTAGCAATAGATATCTAATGCTTCTAAAAACGCGATATCGCATCTCATTTCTATGTTTCATGGTAAGATATAATATGATTTGCGAAGTGTCATGTATTCCTCGTCTACACTTCAAATGAAGGCAAATGCGACACTTCCTTGCTAGGAAATAGCGTCTGCAGATGTCTAGGTATCGTAGCAATAGAGTACTAATGCTTCTTAAAACGCGATATCGCATCCCATTTCTATGTTTCATGGTAAGATATTATATGATTTGCGAAGTGTCATGTATTCCTCGTCTACACTTCAAATGAATGCAAATGCGACACTTCCTTGCTAGGAAATAGCGTCTGCAGATGTCTAGGTATCGTAGCAATAGATTTCTAATGCTCCTTAAAACGCGATATCGCATCTCATTTCTATGTTTCATGGTAAGATATAATATGATTTGCGAAGTGTTATGTATTCCTCGTCTACACTTCAAATGAATGTAAATGCGACACTTCCTTGCATGGAAATAGCGTTTGCAGATGTCTACGTATCGAAGCAATAGAGTTCAAATGCTTCTCAAAACGAGATATTGCATCTCATATCCATGTTTCATGATAAGATATAATATTCATTATGAAGTGTTATGCATTCCTCGTCTATGATTCAAATGAATGTAAATGCGACACTTCCTTGCAAGGAAATAGCGTTTGCAGATGTCTACGTATCGTAGCAATAGAGTTCTTATGATTCTTAAAACACGATATCGCATCTCATTTCTATGTTTCATGGTAAGGTATGATATGATTTGCGAAGTGTTATGTATTCCTCGTCTACACTTCAAATGAATGTGAATGCGACACTTCCACGCTAGGAAATAGCGTTTGCAGATGTCTACGTACCGTAGCAATAGAGTCCTAATGCTTCTTAAAACGCGATATCGCATCTCATATCTATGTTTCATGATAAGATATAATATTCATTGCGAAGTGTTATGCATTCCACGTCTACGATTCAAATGAATGTAAATGCGACACTTCCTTGCAAGGAAATTGCGTCTGCGGATGTCTAGGTATCGTAGCAATAGAGTTCTAATGCTTCTTAAAACGCGATATCGCATCTCATTTCTATGTTTCATTGTAAGATATTATATGATTTGCGAAGTGTCATGTATTCCTCGTCTACACTTCAAATGAATGCAAATGCGACACTTCTTTCTAGGAAATAGCGTCTGCAGATGTCTAGGTATCGTAGCAATAGATTTCTAATGCTTCTTAAAACGCGATATCGCATCTCATTTCTATGTTTCATGGTAAGGTATAATATGATTTGCGAAGTGTTATGTATTCCTCGTCTACACTTCAAATGAATGTGAATGCGACACTTCCTCGCTAGGAAATAGCGTTTGCAGATGTCTAGGTATCGTAGCAATAGATTTCTAATGCTTCTTAAAACGCGATATCGCATCTCATTTCTATGTTTCATGGTAAGATATAATATGATTTGCGAAGTGTCATGTATTCCTCGTCTACACTTCAAATGAATGTAAATGCGACACTTCCTTGCTAGGAAATAGCGTCAGCAGATGTCTAGGTATCGTAGCAATAGTGTTCTAAAGCTTCTTAAAACGCGATATCGCATCTCATTTCTATGTTTCATGGTAAGATATAATATGATTTGCGAAGTGTTATGTATTCCTCGTCTACACTTCAAAAGAATGTAAATGCGACACTTCCTTGGTAGGAAATAGCGTCTGCAGATGTCTAGGTATCGTAGCAATAGTGTCCTAATGCTTCTTAAAACGCGATATCGCATCTCATTTCTATGTTTCATGCTAAGATATAATATGATTTGCGAAGTGTCATGTATTCCTCGTCTACACTTCAAATGAAGGCAAATGCGACACTTCCTTGCTAGGAAATAGCGTCTGCAGATGTCTAGGTATCGTAGCAATAGATTTCTAATGCTTCTTAAAACGCGAAGTCGCATCTCATTTCTATGTTTCATTGTAAGATATAATATGATTTGCGAAGTGTCATGTATTCCTCGTCTACACTTCAAATGAATGTAAATGCGACACTTCCACGCTAGGAAATAGCGTTTGCAGTTGTCTACGTATCGTAGCAATAGATTTCTAATGCTTCTAAAAACGCGATATCGCATCTCATTTCTATGTTTCATGGTAAGATATAATATGATTTGCGAAGTGTCATGTATTCCTCGTCTACACTTCGAATGAATGTAAATGCGACACTTCCTTGCAAGGAAATTGCGTCTGCGGATGTCTAGGTATCGTAGCAATAGAGTTCTAATGCTTCTTAAAACGCGATTTCGCATCTCATTTCTATGTTTCATGGTAAGGTATAATATGATTTGCGAAGTGTTATGTATTCCTCGTCTACACTTCAAATGAATGTGAATGCGACACTTCCTCGCTAGGAAATAGCGTTTGCAGATATCTAGGTATCGTAGCAATAGATTTCTAATGCTTCTTAAAACGCGATATCGCATCTCATTTCTATGTTTCATGGTAAGATATAATATGATTTGCGAAGTGTCATGTATTCCTCGTCTACACTTCAAATGAATGTAAATGCGACACTTCCTTGCTAGGAAATAGCGTCTGCAGATGTCTAGGTATCGTAGCAATAGTGTTCTAATGCTTCTTAGAACGCGATATCGCATCTCATTTCTATGTTTCATGGTTAGATATAATATGATTTGCGAAGTGTTATGTATTCCTCGTCTACACTTCAAATGAATGTAAATGCGACACTTCCTTGGTAGGAAATAGCGTCTGCATATGTCTAGGTATCGTAGCAATAGTGTCCTAATGCTTCTTAAAACGCGATATCGCATCTCATTTCTATGTTTCATGCTAAGATATAATATGATTTGCGAAGTGTCATGTATTCCTCGTCTACACTTCAAATGAAGGCAAATGCGACACTTCCTTGCTAGGAAATAGCGTCTGCAGATGTCTAGGTATCGTAGCAATAGATTTCTAATGCTTCTTAAAACGCGAAATCGCATCTCATTTCTATGTTTCATTGTAAGATATAATATGATTTGCGAAGTGTCATGTATTCCTCGTCTACACTTCAAATGAATGTAAATGCGACACTTCCTTGCAAGGAAATAGCGTTTGCAGATGTCTACGTATCGTGGTTATAGATTTCATATGATTCTTAAAACGTGATATCGCATCTCATTTCTATGTTTCATGGTAAGATATAATATGATTTGCGAAGTATCATGTATTACTCGTCTACACTTCAAATGAATGTAAATGCGACACTTCCTTGGTAGGAAATAGCGTTTGCAGATGTCTACGTATCGTAGCAAGAGACTTCTAATGCTTCTTAAATCGCGATATCGCTTCTCATTTCTATGTTTCATGGTAAGATATAATATGATTTGCGAAGTGTCATGTATTCCTCGTCTACACTTCAAATGAAGGCAAATGCGACACTTCCTTGCTAGGAAATAGCATCTGCAGATGTCTAGGTATCGTAGCAATAGATTTCTAATGCTTCTTAAAACGCGATATCGCATCTCATTTCTATGTTTCATGGTAAGATATAATATGATTTGCGAAGTGTCATGTATTACTCGTCTACACTTCAAATGAATGTAAATGCGACACTTCCTTGGTAGGAAATAGCGTCTGCGGATGTCTATGTAACGTAGCAATACAGTTCTAATGCTTCTTAAAACGCGATATCGCATCTCATTTCTATGTTTCATGGTAAGATATAATATGATATGCGTAGTGTTATGTACTCCTCGTCTACACTTCAAATGAATGTAAATGCGACACTTCCTTGCTAGGAAATAGCATCTGCAGATGTCTAGGTATCGTAGCAATAGTGTTCTGGTGCTTCTTAAAACGCGATATCGCTTCTCATTTCTATGTTTCATGGTAAGATATAATATGATTTGCGATGTGTCGTGTATTCCTCGTATACACTTCAAATGAATGTAAATGCGACACTTCCTTGCTAGGAAATAGCGTCTGCAGATGTCTAGGTATCGTAGCAATAGTGTTCTAATTCTTCTTAAAACGCGATATCGCTTCTCATTTCCATGTTTCATGGTAAGATATAATATGATTTGCGAAGTGTCATGTATTCTTCGTCTACACTTCAAATGAATGTAAATGCGACACTTCCTTGCAAGGAAATAGCGTTTGCAGATGTCTACGTATCGTAGCAATGCAGTTCTTATGATTCTTAAAACGCGATATCGCATCTCATTTCTATGTTTCATGGTAAGATATAATATGATTTGCGAAGTGTTATGTATTCCTCGTCTACACTTCAAATGAATGTAAATGCGACACTTCCTTGCAAGGAAATAGCGTTTGCAGATGTCTACGTATCATAACAATAGAGTTCCTATGATTCTTAGAACGCGATATCGCATCTCATTTCTATGTTTCATGGTAAGATATAATATGAATTGCGAAGTGTTATGTATTCCTCGTCTACACTTCAAATGAATGTAAATGCGACACTTCCTCGCTAGGAAATAGCGTTTGCAGATGTCTACGTATCGTAGCAATAGTGTTCTAATGCTTCTTAAAACGCGATATCGCATCTCAATTCTATGTTTCATGGTAAGATATAATATGATTTGCGAAGTGTCATGTATTACTCGTCTACACTTCAAATGAATGTAAATGCGACACTTCCTTGGTAGGAAATAGCGTCTGCGGATGTCTATGTAACGTAGCAATACAGTTCTAATGCTTCTTAAAACGCGATATCGCATCTCATTTCTATGTTTCATGGTAAGATATAATATGATATGCGTAGTGTTATGTACTCCTCGTCTACACTTCAAATGAATGTAAATGCGACACTTCCTTGAAACGAAATAGCGTCTGCAGATGTCTAGGTATCGAAGCGATAGAGTTCTAATGCTTCTTAATACGCGATATCGCATCTCACTTCTATGTTTCATGGTAAGGTATAATATGATTTGCGAAGTGTTATGTATTCCTCGTCTACACTTCAAATGAATGTAAATGCGACACTTCCTTGCAAGGAAATAGCGTTTGCAGATGTCTACGTATCGTAGCAATGCAGTTCTTATGATTCTTGAAACGCGATATCGCATCTCATTTCTAAGTTTCATGGTAAGATATAATATCATTTGCGAAGTGTTATGTATTCCTCGTCTACACTTCAAATGAAGGCAAATGCGACACTTCCTTGCTAGGAAATAGCGTCTGCAGATGTCTAGGTATCGTAGCAATAGATTTCTAATGCTTCTTAAAACGCGAAATCGCATCTCATTTCTATGTTTCATTGTAAGATATAATATGATTTGCGAAGTGTCATG
Source organism: Xylocopa sonorina (assembly GCF_050948175.1). Taxonomy (NCBI): domain Eukaryota; kingdom Metazoa; phylum Arthropoda; class Insecta; order Hymenoptera; family Apidae; genus Xylocopa; species Xylocopa sonorina. The sequence continues at coordinate 509,318 of NW_027490335.1, forward strand.
TATTCCTCGTCTACACTTCAAATGAATGTAAATGCGACACTTCCTTGCAAGGAAATAGCGTTTGCAGATGTCTACGTATCGTGGTTATAGATTTCATATGATTCTTAAAACGTGATATCGCATCTCATTTCTATGTTTCATGGTAAGATATAATATGATTTGCGAAGTATCATGTATTACTCGTCTACACTTCAAATGAATGTAAATGCGACACTTCCTTGGTAGGAAATAGCGCCTGCAGATGTCTAGGTATCGTAGCAATAGAGTTCTAATGCTTCTTAAAACGTGATATTGCATCTCATATCTACGTTTCAAGATAAGTAATAATATTCATAGCGAAGTGTCATGTATTCCTCGTCTACACTTCAAATGAATGTAAATGCGACACTTCCTTGCAAGGAAATAGCGTTTGCAGATGTATACGTATCGAAGCAATAGAGTTCAAATGCTTCTTAAAACGAGATATTGCATCTCATATCTATGTTTCATGATAAGATATAATATTCGTTATGAAGTGTTATGCATTCCTCGTCTACGATTCAAATGAATGTAAATGCGACACTTCCTTGCAAGGAAATAGCGTTTGCAGATGTCTACGTATCGTAGCAAGAGACTTCTAATGCTTCTTAAATCGCGATATCGCTTCTCATTTCTATGTTTCATGGTAAGATATAATATGATTTGCGAAGTGTCATGTATTCCTCGTCTACACTTCAAATGAAGGCAAATGCGACACTTCCTTGCTAGGAAATAGCATCTGCAGATGTCTAGGTATCGTAGCAATAGATTTCTAATGCTTCTTAAAACGCGATATCGCATCTCATTTCTATGTTTCATGGTAAGATATAATATGATTTGCGAAGTGTCATGTATTCTTCGTCTACACTTCAAATGAATGTAAATGCGACACTTCCTTGCAAGGAAATAGCGTTTGCAGATGTCTACGTATCGTAGCAATGCAGTTCTTATGATTCTTAAAACGCGATATCGCATCTCATTTCTATGTTTCATGGTAAGATATAATATGATTTGCGAAGTGTTATGTATTCCTCGTCTACACTTCAAATGAATGTAAATGCGACACTTCCTTGCAAGGAAATAGCGTTTGCAGATGTCTACGTATCATAACAATAGAGTTCCTATGATTCTTAGAACGCGATATCGCATCTCATTTCTATGTTTCATGGTAAGATATAATATGAATTGCGAAGTGTTATGTATTCCTCGTCTACACTTCAAATGAATGTAAATGCGACACTTCCTCGCTAGGAAATAGCGTTTGCAGATGTCTACGTATCGTAGCAATAGTGTTCTAATGCTTCTTAAAACGCGATATCGCATCTCAATTCTATGTTTCATGGTAAGATATAATATGATTTGCGAAGTGTCATGTATTACTCGTCTACACTTCAAATGAATGTAAATGCGACACTTCCTTGGTAGGAAATAGCGTCTGCGGATGTCTATGTAACGTAGCAATACAGTTCTAATGCTTCTTAAAACGCGATATCGCATCTCATTTCTATGTTTCATGGTAAGATATAATATGATATGCGTAGTGTTATGTACTCCTCGTCTACACTTCAAATGAATGTAAATGCGACACTTCCTTGAAACGAAATAGCGTCTGCAGATGTCTAGGTATCGAAGCGATAGAGTTCTAATGCTTCTTAATACGCGATATCGCATCTCACTTCTATGTTTCATGGTAAGGTATAATATGATTTGCGAAGTGTTATGTATTCCTCGTCTACACTTCAAATGAATGTAAATGCGACACTTCCTTGCAAGGAAATAGCGTTTGCAGATGTCTACGTATCGTAGCAATGCAGTTCTTATGATTCTTGAAACGCGATATCGCATCTCATTTCTAAGTTTCATGGTAAGATATAATATCATTTGCGAAGTGTTATGTATTCCTCGTCTACACTTCAAATGAAGGCAAATGCGACACTTCCTTGCTAGGAAATAGCGTCTGCAGATGTCTAGGTATCGTAGCAATAGATTTCTAATGCTTCTTAAAACGCGAAATCGCATCTCATTTCTATGTTTCATTGTAAGATATAATATGATTTGCGAAGTGTCATGTATTCCTCGTCTACACTTCAAATGAATGTAAATGCGACACTTCCTTGCAAGGAAATAGCGTTTGCAGATGTCTACGTATCGTGGTTATAGATTTCATATGATTCTTAAAACGTGATATCGCATCTCATTTCTATGTTTCATGGTAAGATATAATATGATTTGCGAAGTATCATGTATTACTCGTCTACACTTCAAATGAATGTAAATGCGACACTTCCTTGGTAGGAAATAGCGCCTGCAGATGTCTAGGTATCGTAGCAATAGAGTTCTAATGCTTCTTAAAACGTGATATTGCATCTCATATCTATGTTTCAAGATAAGTAATAATATTCATAGCGAAGTGTCATGTATTCCTCGTCTACACTTCAAATGAATGTAAATGCGACACTTCCTTGCAAGGAAATAGCGTTTGCAGATGTATACGTATCGAAGCAATAGAGTTCAAATGCTTCTTAAAACGAGATATTGCATCTCATATCTATGTTTCATGATAAGATATAATATTCGTTATGAAGTGTTATGCATTCCTCGTCTACGATTCAAATGAATGTAAATGCGACACTTCCTTGCAAGGAAATAGCGTTTGCAGATGTCTACGTATCGTAGCAAGAGACTTCTAATGCTTCTTAAATCGCGATATCGCTTCTCATTTCTATGTTTCATGGTAAGATATAATATGATTTGCGAAGTGTCATGTATTCCTCGTCTACACTTCAAATGAAGGCAAATGCGACACTTCCTTGCTAGGAAATAGCATCTGCAGATGTCTAGGTATCGTAGCAATAGATTTCTAATGCTTCTTAAAACGCGATATCGCATCTCATTTCTATGTTTCATGGTAAGATATAATATGATTTGCGAAGTGTCATGTATTCTTCGTCTACACTTCAAATGAATGTAAATGCGACACTTCCTTGCAAGGAAATAGCGTTTGCAGATGTCTACGTATCGTAGCAATGCAGTTCTTATGATTCTTAAAACGCGATATCGCATCTCATTTCTATGTTTCATGGTAAGATATAATATGATTTGCGAAGTGTTATGTATTCCTCGTCTACACTTCAAATGAATGTAAATGCGACACTTCCTTGCAAGGAAATAGCGTTTGCAGATGTCTACGTATCATAACAATAGAGTTCCTATGATTCTTAGAACGCGATATCGCATCTCATTTCTATGTTTCATGGTAAGATATAATATGAATTGCGAAGTGTTATGTATTCCTCGTCTACACTTCAAATGAATGTAAATGCGACACTTCCTCGCTAGGAAATAGCGTTTGCAGATGTCTACGTATCGTAGCAATAGTGTTCTAATGCTTCTTAAAACGCGATATCGCATCTCAATTCTATGTTTCATGGTAAGATATAATATGATTTGCGAAGTGTCATGTATTACTCGTCTACACTTCAAATGAATGTAAATGCGACACTTCCTTGGTAGGAAATAGCGTCTGCGGATGTCTATGTAACGTAGCAATACAGTTCTAATGCTTCTTAAAACGCGATATCGCATCTCATTTCTATGTTTCATGGTAAGATATAATATGATATGCGTAGTGTTATGTACTCCTCGTCTACACTTCAAATGAATGTAAATGCGACACTTCCTTGAAACGAAATAGCGTCTGCAGATGTCTAGGTATCGAAGCGATAGAGTTCTAATGCTTCTTAATACGCGATATCGCATCTCACTTCTATGTTTCATGGTAAGGTATAATATGATTTGCGAAGTGTTATGTATTCCTCGTCTACACTTCAAATGAATGTAAATGCGACACTTCCTTGCAAGGAAATAGCGTTTGCAGATGTCTACGTATCGTAGCAATGCAGTTCTTATGATTCTTGAAACGCGATATCGCATCTCATTTCTAAGTTTCATGGTAAGATATAATATCATTTGCGAAGTGTTATGTATTCCTCGTCTACACTTCAAATGAAGGCAAATGCGACACTTCCTTGCTAGGAAATAGCGTCTGCAGATGTCTAGGTATCGTAGCAATAGATTTCTAATGCTTCTTAAAACGCGAAATCGCATCTCATTTCTATGTTTCATTGTAAGATATAATATGATTTGCGAAGTGTCATGTATTCCTCGTCTACACTTCAAATGAATGTAAATGCGACACTTCCTTGCAAGGAAATAGCGTTTGCAGATGTCTACGTATCGTGGTTATAGATTTCATATGATTCTTAAAACGTGATATCGCATCTCATTTCTATGTTTCATGGTAAGATATAATATGATTTGCGAAGTATCATGTATTACTCGTCTACACTTCAAATGAATGTAAATGCGACACTTCCTTGGTAGGAAATAGCGCCTGCAGATGTCTAGGTATCGTAGCAATAGAGTTCTAATGCTTCTTAAAACGTGATATTGCATCTCATATCTATGTTTCAAGATAAGTAATAATATTCATAGCGAAGTGTCATGTATTCCTCGTCTACACTTCAAATGAATGTAAATGCGACACTTCCTTGCAAGGAAATAGCGTTTGCAGATGTATACGTATCGAAGCAATAGAGTTCAAATGCTTCTTAAAACGAGATATTGCATCTCATATCTATGTTTCATGATAAGATATAATATTCGTTATGAAGTGTTATGCATTCCTCGTCTACGATTCAAATGAATGTAAATGCGACACTTCCTTGCAAGGAAATAGCGTTTGCAGATGTCTACGTATCGTAGCAAGAGACTTCTAATGCTTCTTAAATCGCGATATCGCTTCTCATTTCTATGTTTCATGGTAAGATATAATATGATTTGCGAAGTGTCATGTATTCCTCGTCTACACTTCAAATGAAGGCAAATGCGACACTTCCTTGCTAGGAAATAGCATCTGCAGATGTCTAGGTATCGTAGCAATAGATTTCTAATGCTTCTTAAAACGCGATATCGCATCTCATTTCTATGTTTCATGGTAAGATATAATATGATTTGCGAAGTGTCATGTATTACTCGTCTACACTTCAAATGAATGTAAATGCGACACTTCCTTGGTAGGAAATAGCGTCTGCGGATGTCTATGTAACGTAGCAATACAGTTCTAATGCTTCTTAAAACGCGATATCGCATCTCATTTCTATGTTTCATGGTAAGATATAATATGATTTGCGAAGTGTCATGTATTACTCGTCTACACTTCAAATGAATGTAAATGCGACACTTCCTTGGTAGGAAATAGCGTCTGCGGATGTCTATGTAACGTAGCAATACAGTTCTAATGCTTCTTAAAACGCGATATCGCATCTCATTTCTATGTTTCATGGTAAGATATAATATGATATGCGTAGTGTTATGTACTCCTCGTCTACACTTCAAATGAATGTAAATGCGACACTTCCTTGAAACGAAATAGCGTCTGCAGATGTCTAGGTATCGAAGCGATAGAGTTCTAATGCTTCTTAATACGCGATATCGCATCTCACTTCTATGTTTCATGGTAAGGTATAATATGATTTGCGAAGTGTTATGTATTCCTCGTCTACACTTCAAATGAATGTAAATGCGACACTTCCTTGCTAGGAAATAGCGCCTGCAGATGTCTAGGTATCGTAGCAATAGAGTTCTAGTGCTTCTTAAAACGCGATAACGCATCTCATTTCTATGTTTGATGGTATGATATAATATGATTTGCGATGTGTCGTGTATTCCTCGTATACACTTCAAATGAATGTAAATGCGACCCTTCCTTGCTAGGAAATAGCGTCTGCAGATGTCTAGGTATCGTAGCAATAGTGTTCTAATGCTTCTTAAAACGCGATATCGCTTCTCATTTCCATGTTTCATGGTAAGATATAATATGATTTGCGAAGTGTCATGTATTCTTCGTCTACACTTCAAATGAATGTAAATGCGACACTTCCTTGCAAGGAAATAGCGTTTGCAGATGTCTACGTATCGTAGCAATGCAGTTCTTATGATTCTTAAAACGCGATATCGCATCTCATTTCTATGTTTCATGGTAAGATATAATATGATTTGCGAAGTGTTATGTATTCCTCGTCTACACTTCAAATGAATGTAAATGCGACACTTCCTTGCAAGGAAATAGCGTTTGCAGATGTCTACGTATCATAACAATAGAGTTCCTATGATTCTTAGAACGCGATATCGCATCTCATTTCTATGTTTCATGGTAAGATATAATATGAATTGCGAAGTGTTATGTATTCCTCGTCTACACTTCAAATGAATGTAAATGCGACACTTCCTCGCTAGGAAATAGCGTTTGCAGATGTCTACGTATCGTAGCAATAGTGTTCTAATGCTTCTTAAAACGCGATATCGCATCTCAATTCTATGTTTCATGGTAAGATATAATATGATTTGCGAAGTGTCATGTATTACTCGTCTACACTTCAAATGAATGTAAATGCGACACTTCCTTGGTAGGAAATAGCGTCTGCGGATGTCTATGTAACGTAGCAATACAGTTCTAATGCTTCTTAAAACGCGATATCGCATCTCATTTCTATGTTTCATGGTAAGATATAATATGATATGCGTAGTGTTATGTACTCCTCGTCTACACTTCAAATGAATGTAAATGCGACACTTCCTTGAAACGAAATAGCGTCTGCAGATGTCTAGGTATCGAAGCGATAGATTTCTAATGCTTCTTAATACGCGATATCGCATCTCACTTCTATGTTTCATGGTAAGGTATAATATGATTTGCGAAGTGTTATGTATTCCTCGTCTACACTTCAAGTGAATGTAAATGCGACACTTCCTTGCAAGGAAATAGCGTTTGCAGATGTCTACGTATCGTAGCAATGCAGTTCTTATGATTCTTGAAACGCGATATCGCATCTCATTTCTAAGTTTCATGGTAAGATATAATATCATTTGCGAAGTGTTATGTATTCCTCGTCTACACTTCAAATGAATGTAAATGCGACACTTCCTTCCAAGGAAATAGCGTTTGCAGATGTCTACGTATCGTAGCAATAGATTTCTAATGCTTCTTAACACGCGATATCGCATCTCATTTCTATGTTTCATGGTAAGATATAATATGATTTGCGAAGTGTCATGTATGCCTCGTTTACACTTCAAATGAATGTAAATGCGACACTTCCTTGCTAGGAAATAGCATCTGCAGATGTCTAGGTATCGTAGCAATAGTGTTCTAGTGCTTCTTAAAACGCGATATCGCTTCTCATTTCTATGTTTCATGGTAAGATATAATATGATTTGCGATGTGTCGTGTATTCCTCGTATACACTTCAAATGAATGTAAATGCGACACTTCCTTGCTATGAAATAGCGTCTGCAGATGTCTAGGTATCGTAGCAATAGTGTTCTAATGCTTCTTAAAACGCGATATCGCTTCTCATTTCCATGTTTCATGGTAAGATATAATATGATTTGCGAAGTGTCATGTATTCTTCGTCTACACTTCAAATGAATGTAAATGCGACACTTCCGTGCAAGGAAATAGCGTTTGCAGATGTCTACGTATCGTAGCAATGCAGTTCTTATGATTCTTAAAACGCGATATCGCATCTCATTTCTATGTTTCATGGTAAGATATAATATGATTTGCGAAGTGTTATGTATTCCTCGTCTACACTTCAAATGAATGTAAATGCGACACTTCCTTGCAAGGAAATAGCGTTTGCAGATGTCTACGTATCATAACAATAGAGTTCCTATGATTCTTAGAACGCGATATCGCATCTCATTTCTATGTTTCATGGTAAGATATAATATGAATTGCGAAGTGTTATGTATTCCTCGTCTACACTTCAAATGAATGTAAATGCGACACTTCCTCGCTAGGAAATAGCGTTTGCAGATGTCTACGTATCGTAGCAAAAGAGTTCTTATGATTCTTAAAACGCGATATCGCATCTCAATTCTATGATTCATGGTAAGATACAATATGATTTGCGAAGTGTTATGTATTCCTCGTTTACACTTCAAATGAATGTAAATGCGACACTTCCTTGCAAGGTAATAGCGTTTGCAGATGTCTGCGTATCGTAGCAATAGATTTCTAATGCTTCTTAAAACGCGATATCGCATCTCATTTCTATGTTTCATGGTAAGATATAATATGATTTGCGAAGTGTCATGTATGCCTCGTTTACACTTTAAATGAATGTAAATGCGACACTTCCTTGCTAGGAAATAGCGTCTGCAGATGTCTAGGTATCGTAGCAATAGTGTTCTAATGCTTCTTAAAACGCGATATCGCTTCTCATTTCTATGTTTCATGGTAAGATATAATATGATTTGCGAAGTGTCGTGTATTCCTCGTATACACTTCAAATGAATGTAAATGCGACACTTCCTTGCTAGGAAATAGCGTCGGCAGATGTCTAGGTATCGTAGCAATAGAGTTCTAATGCTTCATAAAACGCGATATCGCATCTCATTTCTATGTTTCATGGTAAGATATAATATTCATTGCGAAGTGTTATGCATTCCTCGTCTACGATTCAAACGAACGTAAATGCGCCACTTCCTTGCAAGGAAATAGCGTTTGCAGATGTCTACGTATCGTAACAATAGAGTTCTTATGATTCTTAAAACACGATATCGCATCTCATTTCTATGTTTCATGGTAAGATATAATATGATTTGCGAAGTGTGATGTATTCCTCGTCTACACTTCAAATGAATGTAAATGCGACACTTCCTGGCTAGGAAATAGCGTTTGCAGATGTCTACGTATCGTAGCAATAGGGTTCTTATGATTCTTAAAACGCGATATTGCATCTCTTTTCTATGGTTCATGGTAAGATATAATATGATTTGCGAAGTGTTATGTATTCCTCGTCTACACTTCAAATGAATGTAAATGCGACACTTCCTTGCAAAGAAATAGCGTTTGCAGATGTCTACGTATCGTAGCAATAGATTTCTAATGCTTCTTAAAACGCGATATCGCATCTCATTTCTATGTTTCATGGTAAGATATAATATGATTTGCGAAGTGTTGTGTATTCCGCGTATACACTTCAAATGAATTGTGAATGCGAAACTTCCTCGCTAGGAAATAACGTTTGCAGATGTCTACGTATCGTAGCAATAGATTTCTAATGCTTCTTAAAACGCCATATCGCATCTCATTTCTATGTTTCATGGTAAGATATAATATGATTTGCGAAGTGTCATGCATTCCTCGTCCACACTTCAAATGAATGTAAATGCGACACATCCTTGCAAGGTAATAGCGTTTGCAGATGTCTACCTATCGTAGCAATAGAGTTCATATGATTCATAAAACGCGATATCGCATATCATTTCTATGGTTCATGGTAAGATATAATATGATTTGCGAAGTGTTATGTATTCCTCGTCTACACTTCAAATGAATGTAAATGCGACACTTCCTTGCAAGGAAATAGCGTTTGCAGATGTCTACCTATCGTAGCAATAGCATTCTAATGCTTCTTAAAACGCGATATCGCATCTCATTTCTATGTTTCATGCTAAGATATAATATGATTTGCGAAGTGTTATGTATTCCTCGTCTACACTTCAAATGAATGTAAATGCGACACTTCCTTGCAAAGAAATAGCGTTTGCAGATGTCTACGTATCGTAGCAATAGATTTCTAATGCTTCTTAAAACGCGATATCGCATCTCATTCCTATGTTTCATGGTAAGATATAATATGATTTGCGAAGTGTCGTGTATTCCGCGTATACACTTCAAATGAATGTAAATGCGACACTTCCTTGCTAGGAAATAGCGTCTGCTGATGTCTAGGTATCGTAGCAATAGATTTCTAATGCTTCTTAAAACGCGATATCGCATCTCATTTCTATGTTTCATGGTAAGATATAATATGATTTGCGAAGTGTGATATATTCCTCGTCTACACTTCTAATGAATGTAAATGCGACACTTCCTAGCTAGGAAATAGCGTTCGCAGATGTCTACGTATCGTAGCAATAGAGTTCTTATGATTCTTAAAACGCGATATCGCATCTCATTTCTATGGTTCATGGTAAGATATAATATGATTTGCGAAGTGTTATGTATTCCTCGTCTACACTTCAAATGAATGTAAATGGGACACTTCCTTGCTAGGAAATAGCGTCTGCAGATATCTAGGTATCGTAGCGATAGAGTTCTAATGCTTCTTAAAACGCGATATCGCATCTCATTTCTATGTTTCACGGTAAGATATAATATGATTTGCGAAGTGTTATGTATTCCTCGTCTACACTTCAATTGAATGTAAATGCGACACTTCCTTGCAAGGAAATAGCGTTTGCAGATGTCTACGTATCGAAGCAATAGAGTTCAAATGCTTCTTAAAATGAGATATTGCATCTCATATCTCTGTTTCATGACAAGATATAATATTCATCGCGAAGTGTTATGCATTCCTCGTCTACGATTCAAACGAATGTAAATGCGACACTTCCTTGCAAGGAAATAGCGTTTGCAGATGTCTACGTATCGTAGCAATAGAGTTCTTATGATTCTTAAAACGCGATATCGCATCTCATTTCTATGTTTCATGGTAAGGTATAATATGATTTGCGAAGTGTTATGTATTCCTCGTCTACACTTCAAATGAATTGTGAATGCGACACTTCCTCGCTAGGAAATAACGTTTGCAGATGTCTACGTATCGTAGCAATAGATTTCTAATGCTTCTTAAAACGCCATATCGCATCTCATTTCTATGTTTCATGGTAAGATATAATATGATTTGCGAAGTGTCATGTATTCCTCGTCTACACTTCAAATGAATGTAAATGCGACACTTCCTTGCTAGGAAATAGCGTCTGCAGATGTCTAGGTATCGTAGCAATAGTGTTCTAATGCTTCTTAAAACGCGATATCACATCTCATTTCTATGTTTCATGGTAAGATATAACATGATTTGCGAAGTGTTATGTATTCCTCGTCTACACTTCAATTCAATGTAAATGCGACACTTCATTGCAAGAAAATAGCGTTTGCAGATGTCTACGTATCGAAGCAATAGAGTTCAAATGCTTCTTAAAACGAGATATTGCGTCTCATATCTGTATTTCATGATAAGATATAATATGATTTGCGAAGTGTGATGTATTCCTCGTCCACACTTCAAATGAATGTAAATGCGACACTTCCTCGCTAGGAAATAGCATTTGCAGATGTCTACGTATCGTAGCAATAGAGGTCTTATGATTCTTAAAACGCGATATCGCATCTCATTTCTATGGTTCATGGTAAGATATAATATGATTTGCGAAGTGTTATGTATTCCTCGTCTACACTTCAAATGAATGTAAATGGGACACTTCCTTGCTAGGAAATAGCGTCTGCAGATATCTAGGTATCGAAGCAATAGAGTTCTTATGATTCTTAAAACGCGATATCGCATCTCATTTCTATGTTTCATGGTAAGGTATAATATGATTTGCGAAGTGTTATGTATTCCTCGTCTACACTTCAAATGAATTGTGAATGCGAAACTTCCTCGCTAGGAAATAACGTTTGCAGATGTCTACGTATCGTAGCAATAGATTTCTAATGCTTCTTAAAACGCCATATCGCATCTCATTTCTATGTTTCATGGTAAGATATAATATGATTTGCGAAGTGTCATGCATTCCTCGTCCACACTTCAAATGAATGTAAATGCGACACATCCTTGCAAGGTAATAGCGTTTGCAGATGTCTACGTATCGTAGCAATAGGGTTCTTATGATTCTTAAAACGCGATATTGCATCTCATTTCTATGGTTCATGGTAAGATATAATATGATTTGCGAAGTGTTATGTATTCCTCGTCTACACTTCAAATGAATGTAAATGCGACACTTCCTTGCAAAGAAATAGCGTTTGCAGATGTCTACGTATCGTAGCAATAGATTTCTAATGCTTCTTAAAACGCGATATCGCATCTCATTTCTATGTTTCATGGTAAGATATAATATGATTTGCGAAGTGTTGTGTATTCCGCGTATACACTTCAAATGAATGTAAATGCGACACTTCCTTGCTAGGAAATAGCGTCTGCAGATGTCTAGGTATAGTAGCAATAGATTTCTAATGCTTCTTAAAACGCGATATCGCAACTCATTCCTATGTTTCATGGTAAGATATAATATGATTTGCGAAGTGTGATGTATTCCTCGTCCACACTTCAAATGAATGTAAATGGGACACTTCCTTGCTAGGAAATAGCGTCTGCAGATATCTATGTATCGTAGCGATAGAGTTCTAATGCTTCTTAAAACGCGATATCGCATCTCATTTCTATGTTTCACGGTAAGATATAATATGATTTGCGAAGTGTTATGTATTCCTCGTCTACACTTCAATTGAATGTAAATGCGACACTTCCTTGCAAGGAAATAGCGTTTGCAGATGTCTACGTATCGAAGCAATAGAGTTCAAATGCTTCTTAAAATGAGATATTGCATCTCATATCTATGTTTCATGACAAGATATAATATTCATCGCGAAGTGTTATGCATTCCTCGTCTACGATTCAAACGAATGTAAATGCGACACTTCCTTGCAAGGAAATAGCGTTTGCAGATGTCTACGTATCGTAGCATTAGAGTTCTTATGATTCTTAAAACGCGATATCGCATCTCATTTCTATGTTTCATGGTAAGGTATAATATGATTTGCGAAGTGTTATGTATTCCTCGTCTACACTTCAAATGAATTGTGAATGCGACACTTCCTCGCTAGGAAATAACGTTTGCAGATGTCTACGTATCGTAGCAATAGATTTCTAATGCTTCTTAAAACGCCATATCGCATCTCATTTCTATGTTTCATGGTAAGATATAATATGATTTGCGAAGTGTCATGTATTCCTCGTCTACACTTCAAATGAATGTAAATGCGACACTTCCTTGCTAGGAAATAGCGTCTGCAGATATCTAGGTATCGTAGCAATAGTGTTCTAATGCTTCTTAAAACGCGATATCGCATCTCATTTCTATGTTTCATGGTAAGATATAATATGATTTGCGAAGTGTCGTGTATTCCGCGTATACACTTCAAATGAATGTAAATGCGACACTTCCTTGCTAGGAAATAGCGTCTGCTGATGTCTAGGTATCGTAGCAATAGATTTCTAATGCTTCTTAAAACGCGATATCGCATCTCATTTCTATGTTTCATGGTAAGATATAATATGATTTGCGAAGTGTGATGTATTCTTCGTCTACACTTCTAATGAATGTAAATGCGACACTTCCTCGCTAGGAAATAGCGTTCGCAGATGTCTACGTATCGTAGCAATAGAATTCTTATGATTCCTAAAACGCGATATCGCATCTCATTTCTATGTTTCATGGTAAGATATAATATGATTTGCGAAGTGTTATGTATTCCTCGTCTACACTTCAAATGAATGTAAATGCGACACTTTCTTGCTAGGAAATAGGGTCTGCAGATGTCTAGGTATCGTAGCGATAGAGTTCTAATGCTTCTTAAAACGCGATATCGCATCTCATTTCTATGTTTCACGGTAAGATATAATATGATTTGCGAAGTGTTATGTATTCCTCGTCTACACTTCAATTGAATGTAAATGCGACACTTCCTTGCAAGGAAATAGCGTTTGCAGATGTCTACGTATCGAAGCAATAGAGTTCAAATGCTTCTTAAAATGAGATATTGCATCTCATATCTATGTTTCATGACAAGATATAATATTCATCGCGAAGTGTTATGCATTCCTCGTCTACGATTCAAACGAATGTAAATGCGACACTTCCTTGCAAGGAAATAGGGTTTGCAGATGTCTACGTATCGTAGCAATAGAGTTCTTATGATTCTTAAAACGCGATATCGCATCTCATTTCTATGTTTCATGGTAAGGTATAATATGATTTGCGAAGTGTTATGTATTCCTCGTCTACACTTCAAATGAATTGTGAATGCGACACTTCCTCGCTAGGAAATAACGTTTGCAGATGTCTACGTATCGTAGCAATAGATTTCTAATGCTTCTTAAAACGCCATATCGCATCTCATTTCTATGTTTCATGGTAAGATATAATATGATTTGCGAAGTGTCATGTATTCCTCGTCTACACTTCAAATGAATGTAAATGCGACACTTCCTTGCTAGGAAATAGCGTCTGCAGATGTCTAGGTATCGTAGCAATAGTGTTCTAATGCTTCTTAAAACGCGATATCGCATCTCATTTCTATGTTTCATGGTAAGATATAATATGATTTGCGAAGTGTCGTGTATTCCGCGTATACACTTCAAATGAATGTAAATGCGACACTTCCTTGCTAGGAAATAGCGTCTGCTGATGTCTAGGTATCGTAGCAATAGATTTCTAATGCTTCTTAAAACGCGATATCGCATCTCATTTCTATGTTTCATGGTAAGATATAATATGATTTGCGAAGTGTGATGTATTCCTCGTCTACACTTCTAATGAATGTAAATGCGACACTTCCTCGCTAGGAAATAGCGTTCGCAGATGTCTACGTATCGTAGCAATAGAATTCTTATGATTCTTAAAACGCGATATCGCATCTCATTTCTATGTTTCATGGTAAGATATAATATGATTTGCGAAGTGTTATGTATTCCTCGTCTACACTTCAAATGAATGTAAATGCGAAACTTCCTTCGTAGGAAATAGCGTCTGCGGATGTCTAGGTATCGTAGCAATAGAGTTCTAATGCTTCTTAAAACGCGATATCGCATCTCATTTCTATGTTTCATGGTAAGGTATAATATGATTTGCGAAGTGTCATGTATTCCTTTTCTACACATCAAATGAATGTAAATGCGACACATCCTTGCTAGGAAATACCGTTTGCGGATGTCTACCTATCGTAGCAATATAGTTCATATGATTCTTAAAACGCGATATCGCATCTCATTTCTATGTTTCATGGTAAGATATAATATTCATTGCGAAGTGTTATGCATTCCTCGTCTACGATTCAATTGAAAGTAAATGCGACACTTCCTTGCAAGGAAATAGCGTTTGCAGATGTCTACGTATCGTAGCAATAGAGTTCATATGATTCTTAAAACGCGATATCGCATCTCATTTCTATGATTCATGGTAAGATATAACATGATTTGCGAAGTGTTATGTTATTCCTCGTCTACACTTCAAATGAATGTGAATGCGATACTTCCTCGCTAGGAAATAGCGTTTGCAGATGTCTACGTATCGTAGCAATAGCTTTCTAATGCTTCTTAAAACGCGATACCGCATTTCATTTCTATGTTTCATGGTAAGATATAATATGATTTGCGAAGTGTTATGTTATTCCTCGTCTACACTTCAAATGAATGTGAATGCGATACTTTCTCGCTAGGAAATAGCGTTTGCAGATGTCTACGTATCGTAGCAATAGCTTTCTAATGCTTCTTAAAACGCGATATCGCATCTCATTTCTATGTTTCATGGTAAGATATAATATAATTTGCGAAGTGTCATGTATTCCTCGTCTACACTTCAAATGAAAGTAAATGCGACACTTCATTGCTAGGAAATAGCGTCTGCAGATGTCCAGGTATCGTAGCAATAGAGTTCTATTGCTTCATATAACGCGATATCGCATATCATTTCTATATTTCATGGTAAGATATAATATGATTTGCGAAGTGTCATGTATTCCTCGTCTACACTTCAAATGAATGTAAATGCGACACTTCCTTGCTAGGAAATAGCGTCTGCAGATGTCTAGGTATCGTAGCAATAATGTTCTAATGCTTCTTAAAACGCGATATCGCATCTCATTTCTATGATTCATGGTAAGATATAATATGATTTGCGAAGTGTTATGTACTCCTCGTCTACACTTCCAATGAATGTAAATGCGACTCTTCCTTGCAAGGAAATAGCGTTTGCAGATGTCTACCTATAGTAGCAATAGAGTTCTAATGCTTCTTGAAACGCGATATCGCATCTCATTTCTATGTTTCATGGTAAGATATAATATTCATTGCGAAGTGTTATGCATTCCTCGTCTACGATTCAATTGAAAGTAAATGCGACACTTCCTTGCATGGAAATAGCGTTTGCAGATGTCTACGTATCGTAGCAATAGAGTTCATATGATTCTTAAAACGCGATATCGCATCTCATTTCTATGATTCATGGTAAGATATAACATGATTTGCGAAGTGTTATGTTATTCCTCGTCTACACTTCAAATGAATGTGAATGCGATACTTCCTCGCTAGGAAATAGCGTTTGCAGATGTCTACGTATTGTAGCAATAGCTTTCTAATGCTTCTTAAAACGCGATATCGCATTTCATTTCTATGTTTCATGGTAAGATATAATATGATTTGCGAAGTGTTATGTTATTCCTCGTCTACACTTCAAATGAATGTGAATGCGATACTTTCTCGCTAGGAAATAGCGTTTGCAGATGTCTACGTATCGTAGCAATAGCTTTCTAATGCTTCTTAAAACGCGATATCGCATCTCATTTCTATGTTTCATGGTAAGATATAATATGATTTGCGAAGTGTCATGTATTCCTCGTCTACACTTCAAATGAAAGTAAATGCGACACTTCCTTGCTAGGAAATAGCGTCTGCAGATGTCCAGGTATCGTAGCAATAGAGTTCTATTGCTTCTTATAACGCGATATCGCATCTCATTTCTATGTTTCATGGTAAGATATAATATGATTTGCGAAGTGTCGTGTATTCCTCGTCTACACTTCAAATGAATGTAAATGCGACACTTCCTTGCTAGGAAATAGCGTCTGCAGATGTCTAGGTATCGTAGCAATAATGTTCTAATGCTTCTTAAAACGCGATATCGCATCTCATTTCTATGATTCATGGTAAGATATAATATGATTTGCGAAGTGTTATGTACTCCTCGTCTACACTTCCAATGAATGTAAATGCGACTCTTCCTTGCAAGGAAATAGCGTTTGCAGATGTCTACCTATAGTAGCAATAGAGTTCTAATGCTTCTTGAAACGCGATATCGCATCTCATTTCTATGTCTCATGGTAAGATATAATATTCATTGCGAAGTGTTATGCATTCCTCGTCTACGATTCAATTGAAAGTAAATGCGACACTTCCTTGCAAGGAAATAGCGTTTGCAGATGTCTACGTATCGTAGCAATAGAGTTCATATGATTCTTAAAACGCGATATCGCATCTCATTTCTATGATTCATGGTAAGATATAACATGATTTGCGAAGTGTTATGTTATTCCTCGTCTACACTTCAAATGAATGTGAATGCGATACTTTCTCGCTAGGAAATAGCGTTTGCAGATGTCTACGTATCGTAGCAATAGCTTTCTAATGCTTCTTAAAACGCGATATCGCATCTCAATTCTATGTTTCATGGTAAGATATAATATGATTTGCGAAGTGTTATGTATTCCTCGTCTACACTTCAAATGAATGTAAATGCGAAACTTCCTTCGTAGGAAATAGCGTCTGCGGATGTCTAGGTATCGTAGCAATAGAGTTCTAATGCTTCTTAAAACGCGATATCGCATCTCATTTCTATGTTTCATGGTAAGGTATAATATGATTTGCGAAGTGTCATGTATTCCTTTTCTACACATCAAATGAATGTAAATGCGACACATCCTTGCTAGGAAATACCGTTTGCGGATGTCTACCTATCGTAGCAATATAGTTCATATGATTCTTAAAACGCGATATCGCATCTCATTTCTATGTTTCATGGTAAGATATAATATTCATTGCGAAGTGTTATGCATTCCTCGTCTACGATTCAATTGAAAGTAAATGCGACACTTCCTTGCAAGGAAATAGCGTTTGCAGATGTCTACGTATCGTAGCAATAGAGTTCATATGATTCTTAAAACGCGATATCGCATCTCATTTCTATGATTCATGGTAAGATATAACATGATTTGCGAAGTGTTATGTTATTCCTCGTCTACACTTCAAATGAATGTGAATGCGATACTTCCTCGCTAGGAAATAGCGTTTGCAGATGTCTACGTATCGTAGCAATAGCTTTCTAATGCTTCTTAAAACGCGATACCGCATTTCATTTCTATGTTTCATGGTAAGATATAATATGATTTGCGAAGTGTTATGTTATTCCTCGTCTACACTTCAAATGAATGTGAATGCGATACTTTCTCGCTAGGAAATAGCGTTTGCAGATGTCTACGTATCGTAGCAATAGCTTTCTAATGCTTCTTAAAACGCGATATCGCATCTCATTTCTATGTTTCATGGTAAGATATAATATAATTTGCGAAGTGTCATGTATTCCTCGTCTACACTTCAAATGAAAGTAAATGCGACACTTCATTGCTAGGAAATAGCGTCTGCAGATGTCCAGGTATCGTAGCAATAGAGTTCTATTGCTTCATATAACGCGATATCGCATATCATTTCTATATTTCATGGTAAGATATAATATGATTTGCGAAGTGTCATGTATTCCTCGTCTACACTTCAAATGAATGTAAATGCGACACTTCCTTGCTAGGAAATAGCGTCTGCAGATGTCTAGGTATCGTAGCAATAATGTTCTAATGCTTCTTAAAACGCGATATCGCATCTCATTTCTATGATTCATGGTAAGATATAATATGATTTGCGAAGTGTTATGTACTCCTCGTCTACACTTCCAATGAATGTAAATGCGACTCTTCCTTGCAAGGAAATAGCGTTTGCAGATGTCTACCTATAGTAGCAATAGAGTTCTAATGCTTCTTGAAACGCGATATCGCATCTCATTTCTATGTTTCATGGTAAGATATAATATTCATTGCGAAGTGTTATGCATTCCTCGTCTACGATTCAATTGAAAGTAAATGCGACACTTCCTTGCATGGAAATAGCGTTTGCAGATGTCTACGTATCGTAGCAATAGAGTTCATATGATTCTTAAAACGCGATATCGCATCTCATTTCTATGATTCATGGTAAGATATAACATGATTTGCGAAGTGTTATGTTATTCCTCGTCTACACTTCAAATGAATGTGAATGCGATACTTCCTCGCTAGGAAATAGCGTTTGCAGATGTCTACGTATTGTAGCAATAGCTTTCTAATGCTTCTTAAAACGCGATATCGCATTTCATTTCTATGTTTCATGGTAAGATATAATATGATTTGCGAAGTGTTATGTTATTCCTCGTCTACACTTCAAATGAATGTGAATGCGATACTTTCTCGCTAGGAAATAGCGTTTGCAGATGTCTACGTATCGTAGCAATAGCTTTCTAATGCTTCTTAAAACGCGATATCGCATCTCATTTCTATGTTTCATGGTAAGATATAATATGATTTGCGAAGTGTCATGTATTCCTCGTCTACACTTCAAATGAAAGTAAATGCGACACTTCCTTGCTAGGAAATAGCGTCTGCAGATGTCCAGGTATCGTAGCAATAGAGTTCTATTGCTTCTTATAACGCGATATCGCATCTCATTTCTATGTTTCATGGTAAGATATAATATGATTTGCGAAGTGTCGTGTATTCCTCGTCTACACTTCAAATGAATGTAAATGCGACACTTCCTTGCTAGGAAATAGCGTCTGCAGATGTCTAGGTATCGTAGCAATAATGTTCTAATGCTTCTTAAAACGCGATATCGCATCTCATTTCTATGATTCATGGTAAGATATAATATGATTTGCGAAGTGTTATGTACTCCTCGTCTACACTTCCAATGAATGTAAATGCGACTCTTCCTTGCAAGGAAATAGCGTTTGCAGATGTCTACCTATAGTAGCAATAGAGTTCTAATGCTTCTTGAAACGCGATATCGCATCTCATTTCTATGTCTCATGGTAAGATATAATATTCATTGCGAAGTGTTATGCATTCCTCGTCTACGATTCAATTGAAAGTAAATGCGACACTTCCTTGCAAGGAAATAGCGTTTGCAGATGTCTACGTATCGTAGCAATAGAGTTCATATGATTCTTAAAACGCGATATCGCATCTCATTTCTATGATTCATGGTAAGATATAACATGATTTGCGAAGTGTTATGTTATTCCTCGTCTACACTTCAAATGAATGTGAATGCGATACTTTCTCGCTAGGAAATAGCGTTTGCAGATGTCTACGTATCGTAGCAATAGCTTTCTAATGCTTCTTAAAACGCGATATCGCATCTCAATTCTATGTTTCATGGTAAGATATAATATGATTTGCGAAGTGTCATGTATTCCTCGTCTACACTTCAAATGAAAGTAAATGCGACACTTCCTTGCTAGGAAATAGCGTCTGCAGATGTCCAGGTATCGTAGCAATAGAGTTCTATTGCTTCTTATAACGCGATATCGCATCTCATTTCTATGTTTCATGGTAAGATATAATATGATTTGCGAAGTGTCATGTATTCCTCGTCTACACTTCAAATGAATGTAAATGCGACACTTCCTTGCTAGGAAATAGCGTCTGCAGATGTCTAGGTATCGTAGCAATAATGTTCTAATGCTTCTTAAAACGCGATATCGCATCTCATTTCTATGATTCATGGTAAGATATAACATGATTTGCGAAGTGTAATGTTATTCCTCGTCTACACTTCAAATGAATGTGAATGCGATACTTCCTCGCTAGGAAATAGCGTTTGCAGATGTCTACGTATCGTAGCAATAGCTTTCTAATGCTTCTTAAAACGCGATATCGCATCTCATTTCTATGTTTCATGGTAAGATATAATATGATTTGCGAAGTGTTGTGTATTCCTCGTCTACACTTCAAATGAATGTAAATGCGACACTTCCTCGCTAGGAAATAGCGTCTGCAGATGTCTAAGTATCGTAGCAATAGAGTTCTATTGCTTCTTAGAACGCGATATCGCATCTCATTTCTATGTTTCATGGTAAGATATAATATGATTTGCGAAGTGTCATGTATTCCTCGTCTACACTTCAAATGAATGTAAATGCGACACTTCCTTCCTAGGAAATAGCGTCTGCAGATGTCTAGGTATCGTAGCAATAGAGTTCTAATGCTTCTTAAAACGAGATATTGCATCTCATATCTATGTTTCATTATAAGATATAATATTCATAGCGAAGTGTCATGTATTCCTCGTCTACACTTCAAATGAATGTAAATGCGACACTTCCTTGCAAGGAAATAGCGTTTGCAGATGTCTACCTATCGTAGCAATAGAGTTCATATGATTCTTAAAACGCGATATCGCATCTCATTTCTATGATTCATGGTAAGATATAACATGATTTGCGAAGTGTTATGTTATTCCTCGTCTACACTTCAAATGAATGTGAATGCGATACTTTCTCGCTAGGAAATAGCGTTTGCAGATGTCTACGTATCGTAGCAATAGCTTTCTAATGCTTCTTAAAACGCGATATCGCATCTCAATTCTATGTTTCATGGTAAGATATAATATGATTTGCGAAGTGTCATGTATTCCTCGTCTACACTTCAAATGAAAGTAAATGCGACACTTCCTTGCTAGGAAATAGCGTCTGCAGATGTCCAGGTATCGTAGCAATAGAGTTCTATTGCTTCTTATAACGCGATATCGCATCTCATTTCTATGTTTCATGGTAAGATATAATATGATTTGCGAAGTGTCATGTATTCCTCGTCTACACTTCAAATGAATGTAAATGCGACACTTCCTTGCTAGGAAATAGCGTCTGCAGATGTCTAGGTATCGTAGCAATAATGTTCTAATGCTTCTTAAAACGCGATATCGCATCTCATTTCTATGATTCATGGTAAGATATAACATGATTTGCGAAGTGTAATGTTATTCCTCGTCTACACTTCAAATGAATGTGAATGCGATACTTCCTCGCTAGGAAATAGCGTTTGCAGATGTCTACGTATCGTAGCAATAGCTTTCTAATGCTTCTTAAAACGCGATATCGCATCTCATTTCTATGTTTCATGGTAAGATATAATATGATTTGCGAAGTGTTATGTATTCCTCGTCTACACTTCAAATGAATGTAAATGCGACACTTCCTCGCTAGGAAATAGCGTCTGCAGATGTCTAAGTATCGTAGCAATAGAGTTCTATTGCTTCTTAGAACGCGATATCGCATCTCATTTCTATGTTTCATGGTAAGATATAATATGATTTGCGAAGTGTCATGTATTCCTCGTCTACACTTCAAATGAATGTAAATGCGACACTTCCTTCCTAGGAAATAGCGTCTGCAGATGTCTAGGTATCGTAGCAATAGAGTTCTAATGCTTCTTAAAACGAGATATTGCATCTCATATCTATGTTTCATTATAAGATATAATATTCATAGCGAAGTGTCATGTATTCCTCGTCTACACTTCAAATGAATGTAAATGCGACACTTCCTTGCAAGGAAATAGCGTTTGCAGATGTCTACCTATCGTAGCAATAGAGTTCTAATGCTTCTTAAAACGCGATATCGCATCTCATTTCTATGATTCATGGTAAGATATAATATGATATGCGAAGTGTTATGTATTCCTCGTCTACACTTCAATTGAATGTAAATGCGACACTTCCTTGCAAGGAAATAGCGTTTGCAGGTGTCTACGTATCGAAGCAATAGAGTTCAAATGCTTCTTAAAACGCGATATCGCATCTCATTTCTATGTTTCATGGTAAGATATAATATGATATGCGAAGTGTTATGTATTCCTCGTCTACACTTCAATTGAATGTAAATGCGACACTTCCTTGCAAGGAAATAGCGTTTGCAGGTGTCTACGTATCGAAGCAATAGAGTTCAAATGCTTCTTAAGACGCGATATCGCATCTCATTTCTATGTTTCATGGTAAGATATAATATGATTTGCGAAGTGTTATGTATTCCTCGTGTACACTTCAAATGAATGTGAATGCGACACTTCCTCGCTAGGTAATAGCGTTTGCAGATGTCTACGTATCGTTGCAATAGATTTCTAATGCTTCTTAAAACGCGATATCGCATCTCATTTCTATGTTTCATGGTAAGATATAATATGATTTGCGATGTGTCATGTATTCCTCGTCTATACTTCAAATGAATGTGAATGCGATACTTTCTCGCTAGGAAATAGCGTTTGCAGATGTCTACGTATCGTAGCAATAGCTTTCTAATGCTTCTTAAAACGCGATATCGCTTCTCATTTCTATGTTTCATGGTAAGATATAATATGATTTGCGAAGTGTCATGTATTCCTCGTCTACACTTCAAATGAAAGTAAATGCGACACTTCCTTGCTAGGAAATAGCGTCTGCAGATGTCCAGGTATCGTAGCAATAGAGTTCTATTGCTTCTTATAACGCGATATCGCATCTCATTTCTATGTTTCATGGTAAGATATAATATGATTTGCGAAGTGTCATGTATTCCTCGTCTACACTTCAAATGAATGTAAATGCGACACTTCCTTGCTAGGAAATAGCGTCTGCAGATGTCTAGGTATCGTAGCAATAATGTTCTAATGCTTCTTAAAACGCGATATCGCATCTCATTTCTATGATTCATGGTAAGATATAATATGATTTGCGAAGTGTTATGTACTCCTCGTCTACACTTCCAATGAATGTAAATGCGGCTCTCCTTGCAAGGAAATAGCGTTTGCAGATGTCTACCTATAGTAGCAATAGAGTTCTAATGCTTCTTGAAACGCGATATCGCATCTCATTTCTATGTTTCATGGTAAGATATAATATGATTTGCGAAGTGTTATGTATTCCTCGTGTACACTTCAAATGAATGTGAATGCGACACTTCCTCGCTAGGTAATAGCGTTTGCAGATGTCTACGTATCGTTGCAATAGATTTCTAATGCTTCTTAAAACGCGATATCGCATCTCATTTCTATGTTTCATGGTAAGATATAATATGATTTGCGATGTGTCATGTATTCCTCGTCTATACTTCAAATGAATGTGAATGCGATACTTTCTCGCTAGGAAATAGCGTTTGCAGATGTCTACGTATCGTAGCAATAGCTTTCTAATGCTTCTTAAAACGCGATATCGCTTCTCATTTCTATGTTTCATGGTAAGATATAATATGATTTGCGAAGTGTCATGTATTCCTCGTCTACACTTCAAATGAAAGTAAATGCGACACTTCCTTGCTAGGAAATAGCGTCTGCAGATGTCCAGGTATCGTAGCAATAGAGTTCTATTGCTTCTTATAACGCGATATCGCATCTCATTTCTATGTTTCATGGTAAGATATAATATGATTTGCGAAGTGTCATGTATTCCTCGTCTACACTTCAAATGAATGTAAATGCGACACTTCCTTGCTAGGAAATAGCGTCTGCAGATATCTAGGTATCGTAGCAATAATGTTCTAATGCTTCTTAAAACGCGATATCGCATCTCATTTCTATGATTCATGGTAAGATATAATATGATTTGCGAAGTGTTATGTACTCCTCGTCTACACTTCCAATGAATGTAAATGCGGCACTCCTTGCAAGGAAATAGCGTTTGCAGATGTCTACCTATAGTAGCAATAGAGTTCTAATGCTTCTTGAAACGCGATATCGCATCTCATTTCTATGTTTCATGGTAAGATATAATATTCATTGCGAAGTGTTATGCATTCCTCGTCTACGATTCAATTGAAAGTAAATGCGACACTTCCTTGCAAGGAAATAGCGTTTGCAGATGTCTACGTATCGTAGCAATAGAGTTCATATGATTCTTAAAACGCGATATCGCATCTCATTTCTATGATTCATGGTAAGATATAACATGATTTGCGAAGTGTAATGTTATTCCTCGTCTACACTTCAAATGAATGTGAATGCGATACTTCCTCGCTAGGAAATAGCGTTTGCAGATGTCTACGTATCGTAGCAATAGCTTTCTAATGCTTCTTAAAACGCGATATCGCATCTCATTTCTATGTTTCATGGTAAGATATAATATGATTTGCGAAGTGTTATGTATTCCTCGTCTACGCTTCAAATGAATGTAAATGCGACACTTCCTCGCTAGGAAATAGCGTCTGCAGATGTCTAAGTATCGTAGCAATAGAGTTCTATTGCTTCTTAGAACGCGATATCGCATCTCATTTCTATGTTTCATGGTAAGATATAATATGATTTGCGAAGTGTCATGTATTCCTCGTCTACACTTCAAATGAATGTAAATGCGACACTTCCTTGCTAGGAAATAGCGTCTGCAGATGTCTAGGTATCGTAGCAATAGAGTTCTAATGCTTCTTAAAACGAGATATTGCATCTCATATCTATGTTTCATTATAAGATATAATATTCATAGCGAAGTGTCATGTATTCCTCGTCTACACTTCAAATGAATGTAAATGCGACACTTCCTTGCAAGGAAATAGCGTTTGCAGATATCTACCTATCGTAGCAATAGAGTTCTAATGCTTCTTAAAACGCGATATCGCATCTCATTTCTATGATTCATGGTAAGATATAATATGATATGCGAAGTGTTATGTATTCCTCGTCTACACTTCAATTGAATGTAAATGCGACACTTCCTTGCAAGGAAATAGCGTTTGCAGGTGTCTACGTATCGAAGCAATAGAGTTCAAATGCTTCTTAAAACGCGATATCGCATCTCATTTCTATGTTTCACGGTAAGATATAATATGATTTGCGAAGTGTTATGTATTCCTCGTCTACACTTCAAATGAATGTAAATGCGGCACTTCCTTGCTAGGAAATAGCGTCTGCAGATATCTAGGTATCGTAGCAATAGAGTTCTAATGCTTCTTAAAACGCGATATCGCATCTCATTTCTATGATTCATGGTAAGATATAATATGATATGCGAAGTGTTATGTATTCCTCGTCTACACTTCAATTGAATGTAAATGCGACACTTCCTTGCAAGGAAATAGCGTTTGCAGGTGTCTACGTATCGAAGCAATAGAGTTCAAATGCTTCTTAAAACGCGATATCGCATCTCATTTCTATGTTTCATGGTAAGATATAATATGATTTGCGAAGTGTTATGTATTCCTCGTCTACACTTCAAATGAATGTAAATGCGACACTTCCTTGCTAGGAAATAGCGTCTGCAGATATCTAGGTATCGTAGCAATAGAGTTCTAATGCTTCTTAAAACGAGATATTGCATCTCATACCTATGTTTCATGATAAGATATAATATTCATAGCGAAGTGTCATGTATTCCTCGTCTACACTTCAAGTGAATGTAAATGCGACACTTCCTTGCAAGGAAATAGCGTTTGCAGATGTCTACCTATCGTAGCAATAGAGTTCTAATGCTTCTTAAAACGCGATATCGCATCTCATTTCTATGATTCATGGTAAGATATAATATGATATGCGAAGTGTTATGTATTCCTCGTCTACACTTCAGTTGAATGTAAATGCGACACTTCCTTGCAAGGAAATAGCGTTTGCAGGTGTCTACGTATCGAAGCAATAGAGTTCAAATGCTTCTTAAAACGCGATATCGCATCTCATTTCTATGTTTCATGGTAAGATATAATATGATTTGCGAAGTGTTATGTATTCCTCGTCTACACTTCAAATGAATGTAAATGCGACACTTCCACTCTAGGAAATAGCGTTTGCAGATGTCTACGTATCGAAGCAATAGATTTCTAATGCTTCTTAAAACGCGATATCGCACCTCATTTCTATGTTTCAGGGTAAGATATTATATGATTTGCGATGTGTCATGTATTCCTCGTCTACACCTCAATTGAATGTAAATGCGACACTTCCTTGCAAGGAAATAGCGTCTGCGGATGTCTACGTATAGTAGCAATAGAGTTCTAATGCTTCTTAAAACGCGATATCGCATCTCATTTCTATGTTTCATGGTAAGATATAACATGATTTGCGAAGTGTTATGTGTTCCTCGTCTACACTTCAATTGAATGTAAATGCGACACTTCCTTGCAAGGAAATAGCGTTTGCAGATGTCTACGTATCGAAGCAATAGAGTTCAAATGCTTCTTAAAACGAGATATTGCATCTCATATCTGTGTTTCATGATAAGATATAATATTCATTATGAAGTGTTATGCATTCCTCGTCTACGATTCAAATGAATGTAAATGCGACACTTCCTTGCAGGGAAATAGCGTTTGCAGATGTCTACGTATCGTAGCATTAGAGTTCTTATGATTCTTAAAACGCGATATCGCATCTCATTTCTATGTTTCATGGTAAGGTATAATACGATTTGCGAAGTGTTATGTATTCCTCGTCTACACTTCAAATGAATGTGAATGCGACACTTCCTCGCTAGGAAATAGCGATTGCAGATGTCTAGGTATCGTAGCAACAGATTTCTAATGCTTCTTAAAACGCGATATCGCATCTCATTTCTATGTTTCATGCTAAGATATAATATGATTTGCGAAGTGTCATGTATTCCTCGTCTACACTTCAAATGAAGGCAAATGCGACACTTCCTTGCTAGGAAATAGCGTCTGCAGATGTCTAGGTATCGTAGCAATAGATTTCTAATGCTTCTTAAAACGCGATATCGCATCTCATTTCTACGTTTCATGGTAAGATATAATATGATTTGCGAAGTGTCATGTATTCCTCGTCTACACTTCAAATGAATGTAAATGCGACACTTCCTTGGTAGGAAATAGCGTCTGCGGATGTCTATGTATCGTAGCAATAGAGTTCTAATGCTTCTTAAAACGTGATATTGCATCTCATATCTATGTTTCAAGATAAGTAATAATATTCATAGCGAAGCGTCATGTATTCCTCGTCTACACTTCAAATGAATGTAAATGCGACACTTCCTTGCATGGTAATAGCGTTTGCAGATGTCTACGTATCGAAGCAATAGATTTCAAATGCTTCTCAAAACGAGATATTGCATCTCATATCTATGTTTCATGATAAGATATAATATTCATTATGAAGTGTTATGCATTCCTCGTCTATGATTCAAATGAATGTAAAAGCGACACATCCATGCAAGGAAATAGCGTTTGCAGATGTCTACCTATCGTAGCAATAGATTTCATATGATTCTTAAAACGCGATATCGCATCTCATTTCTATGTTTCATGGTAAGATATAACATGATTTGCGAAGTGTTATGTATTCCTCGTCTACACTTCAAATGAATGTGAATGCGATACTTCCTCGCTGGGAAATAGCGTTTGCAGATGTCTACGTATCGTAGCAATAGCTTTCTAATGCTTCTTAAAACGCGATATCGCATCTCTTTTCTTTGTTTCATGGTAAGATATAATATGATTTACGAAGTGTCATGTATTCCTCGTCTACACTTCAAATCAATGCAAATGCGACACTTCCTTGCTAGGAAATAGCGTCTGCAGATGTCTAGGTATCGTAGCAATAGATTTCTAATGCTTCTTAAAACGCGATATCGCATCTCATTTCTATGTTTCATGGTAAGATATAATATTCATTGCGAAGTGCTATGCATTCCTCGTCTACGATTCAAATGAACGTAAATGCGACACTTCCTTGCAAGGAAATAGCGTTTGCAGATGTCTACGTATCATAGCAATGCAGTTCTTATGATTCTTAAAACGCGATATCGCATCTCATTTCTATGTTTCATGGTAAGATATAACATGATTTGCGAAGTGTTATGTGTTCCTCGTCTACACTTCAATTGAATGTAAATGCGACACTTCCTTGCAAGGAAATAGCGTTTGCAGATGTCTACGTATCGAAGCAATAGTGTTCAAATGCTTCTTAAAACGAGATATTGCATCTCATATCTGTGTTTCATGATAAGATATAATATTCATTATGAAGTGTTTTGCATTCCTCGTCTACGATTCAAATGAATGTAAATGCGACACTTCCTTGCTAGGAAATAGCGTCTGCAGATGTCTAGGTATCGTAGCAATAGAGTTCTAATGCTTCTTAATTCGCGATATCGCTTCTCATTTCTATATTTCATGGTAAGATATAATATGATTTGCGAAGTGTTATGTATTCCTTGTCTACACTTCAAATGAATGTAAATGCGACACTTCCTTGGTAGCAAATAGCATCTGCAGATGTCTAGGTATCGTAGCAATAGAGTCCTAATGCTTCTTAAAACGCGATATCGCATCTCATTTCTATGTTTCATGCTAAGATATAATATGATTTGCGAAGTGTCATGTATTCCTCGTCTACACTTCAAATGAAGGCACATGCGACACTGCCTTGCTAGGATATAGCGTCTGCAGATGTCTAGGTATCGTAGCAATAGATTTCTAATGCTTCTTATATCGCGATATCGCTCCTCATTTCTATATTTCATGGTAAGATATAATATGATTTGCGAAGTGTCATGTATACCTCGTCTACACTTCAAATGAATGTAAATGCGACACTTCCACGCTAGGAAATAGCGTTTGCAGATGTCTACGTATCGAAGCAATAGATTTCTAATGCTTCTTAAAACGCGATATCGCATCTCATTTCTATGTTTCATGGTAAGATATTATATGATTTACGAAGTGTCATGTATTCCTCGTCTACACTTCAAATCAATGCAAATGCGACACTTCCTTGCTAGGAAATAGCGTCTGCAGATGTCTAGGTATCGTAGCAATAGATTTCTAATGCTTCTTAAGACGCGATATCGCATCTCATTTCTATGTTTCATGGTAAGATATAATATGATTTGCGAAGTGTTATGTATTCCTCGTCTACACCTCAATTGAATGTAAATGCGACACTTCCTTGCAAGGAAATAGCGTCTGCGGATGTCTACGTATAGTAGCAATAGAGTTCTAATGCTTCTTAAAACGCGATATCGCATCTCATTTCTATGTTTCATGGTAAGATATAACATGATTTGCGAAGTGTTATGTGTTCCTCGTCTACACTTCAATTGAATGTAAATGCGACACTTCCTTGCAAGGAAATAGCGTTTGCAGATGTCTACGTATCGAAGCAATAGAGTTCAAATGCTTCTTAAAACGAGATATTGCATCTCATATCTGTGTTTCATGATAAGATATAATATTCATTATGAAGTGTTATGCATTCCTCGTCTACGATTCAAATGAATGTAAATGCGACACTTCCTTGCAGGGAAATAGCGTTTGCAGATGTCTACGTATCGTAGCATTAGAGTTCTTATGATTCTTAAAACGCGATATCGCATCTCATTTCTATGTTTCATGGTAAGGTATAATACGATTTGCGAAGTGTTATGTATTCCTCGTCTACACTTCAAATGAATGTGAATGCGACACTTCCTCGCTAGGAAATAGCGATTGCAGATGTCTAGGTATCGTAGCAATAGATTTCTAATGCTTCTTAAAACGCGATATCGCATCTCATTTCTATGTTTCATGGTAAGATATAATATGATTTGCGAAGTGTCATGTATTCCTCGTCTACACTTCAAATGAATGTAAATGCGACACTTCCTTGCTAGGAAATAGCGTCTGCAGATGTCTAGGTATCGTAGCAATAGTGTTCTAATGATTCTTAAAACGCGATATCGCATCTCATTTCTATGTTTCATGGTAAGATATAATATGATTTGCGATGTGTTATGTATTCCTCGTCTACACTTCAAATGAATGTAAATGCGACACTTCCTTGGTAGGAAATAGCGTCTGCAGATGTCTAGGTATCGTAGCAATAGAGTCCTAATGCTTCTTAAAACGCGATATCGCATCTCATTTCTATGTTTCATGCTAAGATATAATATGATTTGCGAAGTGTCATGTATTCCTCGTCTACACTTCAAATGAAGGCAAATGCGACACTTCCTTGCAAGGAAATAGCATCTGCAGATGTCTAGGTATCGTAGCAATAGATTTATAATGCTTCTTAAAACGCGATATCGCATCTCATTTCTACGTTTCATGGTAAGATATAATATGATTTGCGAAGTGTCATGTATTCCTCGTCTACACTTCAAATGAATGTAAATGCGACACTTCCTTGCATGGTAATAGCGTTTGCAGATGTCTACGTATCGAAGCAATAGAGTTCAAATGCTTCTCAAAACGAGATATTGCATCTCATATCTATGTTTCATGATAAGATATAATATTCATTATGAAGTGTTATGCATTCCTCGTCTATGATTCAAATGAATGTAAATGCGACACTTCCTTGCAAGGTAATAGCGTTTGCAGATGTCTACGTATCGTAGCAATGGAGTTCTTATGATTCTTAAAACGCGATATCGCATCTCATTTCTATGTTTCATGGTAAGATATAACATGATTTGCGAAGTGTTATGTATTCCTCGTCTACACTTCAATTGAATGTAAATGCGACACTTCCTTGCAAGGAAATAGCGTTTGCAGATGTCTACGTATCGAAGCAATAGAGTTCAAATGCTTCTTAAAACGAGATATTGCATCTCATATCTGTGTTTCATGATAAGATATAATATTCATTATGAAGTGTTATGCATTCCTCGTCTACGATTCAAATGAATGTAAATGCGACACTTCCTTGCAAGGAAATAGCGTTTGCAGATGTCTACGTATCGTAGCAATAGTGTTCTAATGATTCTTAAAACGCGATATCGCATCTCATTTCTATGTTTCATGGTAAGGTATAATATGATTTGCGAAGTGTCATGTATTCCTCGTCTACACTTCAAATGAATGCAAATGCGACACTTCCTTGCTAGGAAATAGCGTCTGCAGATGTCTAGGTATCGTAGCAATAGATTTCTAATGCTTCTTAAAACGCGATATCGCATCTCATTTCTATGTTTCATGGTAGGATATAATATGATTTGCGAAGTGTCATGTATTCCTCGTCTACACTTCAAATGAATGTAAATGCGACACTTCCTTGGTAGGAAATAGCGTCTGCTGATGTCTATGTATCGTAGCAATAGAGTTCCAATGCTTCTTAAAACGTGATATTGCATCTCATATCTATGTTTCAAGATAAGTAATAATATTCATAGCGAAGTGTCATGTATTCCTCGTCTACACTTCAAATGAATGTAAATGCGACACTTCCTTGCATGGAAATAGCGTTTGCAGATGTCTACGTATCGAAGCAATAGAGTTCAAATGCTTCTCAAAAAGAGATATTGCATCTCATATCTATGTTTCATGATAAGATATAACATTCATTATGAATTGTTATGCATTCCTCGTCTATGATTCAAATGAATGTAAATGCGACACTTCCTTGCAAGGAAATAGCGTTTGCAGATGTCTACGTATCGTAGCAATGGAGTTCTTATGATTCTTAAAACGCGATATCGCATCTCATTTCTATGTTTCATGGTAAGGTATAATATGATTTGCGAAGTGTTATGTATTCCTCGTCTACACATCAAATGAATGTGAATGCGACACTTCCACGCTAGGAAATAGCGTTTGCAGATGTCTACGTATCGTAGCAATAGATTTCTAATGCTTCTAAAAACGCGATATCGCATCTCATTTCTATGTTTCATGGTAAGATATAACATGATTTGCGAAGTGTTATGTATTCCTCGTCTACATTTCAAATGAATGTAAATGCGACACTTCCTTGCAAGGAAATAGCGTTTGCAGATGTCTACGTATCGTAGCAAGAGACTTCTAATGCTTCTTAAAACGCGATATCGCACCTCATTTCTATGTTTCATGGTAAGATATTATATGATTTGCGAAGTGTCATGTATTCCTCGTCTACACTTCAAATGAATGCAAATGCGACACTTCCTTGCTAGGAAATAGCGTCTGCAGATGTCTAGGTATCGTAGCAATAGATTTCTAATGCTTCATAATACGCGATACCGCATCACATTTCTATGTTTCATGGTAAGATATAATATGATTTGCGAAGTGTTATGTATTCCTCGTCTACACTTCAATTGAATGTAAATGCGAGACTTCCTTGCAAGGCAATAGCGTTTGCAGATGTCTACGTATCGAAGCAATAGAGTTCAAATGCTTCTTAAAACGAAATATTGCATCTCATATTTGTGTTTCATGATAAGATATAATATTCATTATGAAGTGTTATGCATTCCTCGTCTACGATTCAAATGAATAAAAATGCGACACTTCCTTGCACGGAAATAGCGTTTGCAGATGTCTACGTATCGTAGAAAGACACTTCTAATGCTTCTTAAAACGCGATATCGCATCTCATTTCTATGTTTCATGGTAAGATATAGCATGATTTGCGAAGTGTTATGTATTCCTCGTCTACACTTCAATTGAATGTAAATGCGACACTTCCTTGCAAGGAAATAGCGTCTGCGGATGTCTATGTATCGTAGCAATAGAGTTCTAATGCTTCTTAAAACGCGATATCGCATCTCATTTCTATGTTTCATGGTAAGATATAACATGATTTGCGAAGTGTTAAGTATTCCTCGTATATACTTCAAATGAATGTAAATGCGACACTTCCTTGCAAGGAAATTGCGTCTGCGGATGTCTAGGTATCGTAGCAATAGAGTTCTAATGCTTCTTAAAACGCGATATCGCATCTCATTTCTATGTCTCATGGTAAGATATAACATGCTTTGCGGAGTGTTATGTATTCCTCGTCTACACTTCAAATGAATGTAAATGCGACACTTCCTTGCAAGGAAATAGCGTTTGCAGATGTCTACGTATCGTAGCAAGAGACTTCTAATGCTTCTTAAAACGCGATATCGCATCTCATTTCTATGATTCATGGTAAGATATTATATGATTTGCGAAGTGTCATGTATTCCTCGTCTACACTTCACATGAATGCAAATGCGACACTTCCTTGCTAGGAAATAGCGTCTGCAGATGTCTAGGTATCGTAGCAATAGATTTCTAATGCTTCTTAAAACGCGATATCGCATCTCATTTCTATGTTTCATGGTAAGATATAATATGATTTGCGAAGTGTCATGTATTACTCGTCTACACTTCAAATGAATGTAAATGCGACACTTCCTTGGTAGGAAATAGCGTCTGCGGATGTCTATGTATCGTAGCAATAGAGTTCAAATGCTTCTTAAAACGCGATGTCGCATCTCATTTCTATGTTTCATGGTAAGATATAACATGATTTGCGAAGTGTTATGTATTCCTCGTCTACACTTCAAATGAATGTGAATGTGATACATCCTCGCTTGGAAATAGCGTTTGCAGATGTCTACGTATCGTAGCAATAGCTTTCTAATGCTTCTTAAAACGCGATTTCGCATCTCATTTCTATGTTTCATGGTAAGATATAATGTGACTTGCGAAGTGCCATGTATTCCTCGTCTACACTTCAAATGAATGTAAATGCGACACTTCCTTGCTAGGAAATAGCGTTTGCAGATGTCGAGGTATCGTTGCAATAGAGTTCTTATGATTCTTAAAACGCGATATCGGATCTCATTTCTATGTTTCATGGTAAGGTATAATATGATTTGCGAAGTGTTATGTATTCCTCGTCTACACATCAAATGAATGTGAATGCGACACTTCCACGCTAGGAAATAGCGTTTGCAGATGTCTACGTATCGTAGCAATAGATTTCTAATGCTTCTAAAAACGCGATATCGCATCTCATTTCTATGTTTCATGGTAAGATATAACATGATTTGCGAAGTGTTATGTATTCCTCGTCTACATTTCAAATGAATGTAAATGCGACACTTCCTTGCAAGGAAATAGCGTTTGCAGATGTCTACGTATCGTAGCAAGAGACTTCTAATGCTTCTTAAAACGCGATATCGCATCTCATTTCAATGTTTCATGGTAAGATATAATATGATTTGCGAAGTGTTATGTATTCCTCGTCTACAATTCAAATGAATGTAAATGCGACACTTCCTTGCAAGGAAATAGCGTTTGCAGATGTCTACGTATCGTAGCAATAGATTTCATATGATTCTTAAAACGCGATATCGCATCTCATTTCTATGTTTCATGGTAAGATATAACATGATTTGCGAAGTGTTATGTATTCCTCGTCTACACTTCAAATGAATGTGAATGCGATACTTCCTCGCTGGGAAATAGCGTTTGCAGATGTCTACGTATCGTAGCAATAGCTTCCTAATGCTTCTTAAAACGCGATATCGCATCTCATTTCTATGTTTCATGGTAAGATATAATATGATTTGCGAAGTGTCATGTATTCCTCGTCTACACTTCAAATGAATGTAAATGCGACACTTCCTTGCTAGGAAATAGCGTCTGCAGATGTCTAGGTATTGTAGCAATAGAGTTCTAATGCTTCTTAAAACGTGATATTGCATCTCATATCTATGTTTCAAGATAAGTAATAATATTCATAGCGAAGTGTCATGTATTCCTCGTCTACACTTCAAATGAATGTAAATGCGACACTTCCTTGCACGGAAATAGCGTTTGCAGATGTATACGTATCGAAGCAATAGAGTTCAAATGCTTCTTAAAACGAGATATTGCATCTCATATCTATGTTTCATGATAGGATATAATATTCATTATGAAGTGTTATGCATTCCTCGTCTACGATTCAAATGAATGTAAATGCGACACTTCCTTGCAAGGAAATAGCGTTTGCAGATGTCTACGTATCGTAGCAATAGAGTTCTTATGATTCTTAAAACGCGATATCGCATCTCATTTCTATGTTTCATGGTAAGGTATAATATGATTTGCGAAGTGTTATGTATTCCTCGTCTACACATCAAATGAATGTGAATGCGACACTTCCACGCTAGGATATAGCGTTTGCAGATGTCTACGTATCGTAGCAATAGATTTCTAATGCTTCTTAAAACGCGATATC